>NC_045543.1:136946232-137198732 GCF_009769535.1 Thamnophis elegans | reverse complement strand
TTTGATTCAGGGTGGAGTTGGGGCAACTGAATGGAGCTGAGCATTTACTGGCCAGATGCCCTTCCGGATGCCTTCACAGAGTTCACAGCAGATATATTCTCTTTGTGCCATGATAGAGAAATATCTGTCACTTCCTAAGATTGAACTCTCAACTTTCCAAGTGGGAGGTGGGCATCTTCACCTCTAGGCTACCATGTTACTCACAAAAATGATATAGTTAATATGCATACAATGTACAGGATTGTGCAGAGTTAAGTTGAACAAATAATTATACTTACGTAGAAAGAACAAAACAAGTGTAATATTTGGAAACTGAGCAGATTCAGACTTGGTATATTTTAGATATGTATGAAGTTATTCCATTTTATGGACTCAAGAGATTTGTGAGTTATGTTATGTGTAATGACATTTGCTTCTTGCCCAAGGCAAACTAGTAAGTTACTTTCTCTGTTACAGTGATATCCCTTATGCAAGTAAAATCTCACATCAGCTTCCATTAAAGCACCAGAGTAGCAGAAAATGTTGAATGACATGTAATTGATAGAATTAACAGCTGGAAAAGTCACAGGGTTTTGTCATGATCCTGTTGAGGAATCTACCAAGTCAGCCCATCAATATACACTGTGAGAAGCTCCAAGTGTCAGTTGGAGATGGCTTTGGAGGTGCTTCCCCTGAGACATCATTTCTATCTTTTTTCACTTTTGCTGAAGATAGATCCAAATCTATTAGGATAGACTTTAGCAATAGCAGTAGCACTTAGACATATACTGCTTCATAGCAGTGACGTGTGGTGAGGTTTATGGCTGGTGAGGCATTGACACAGGGGTTTCAATTTTTTTTAGACTTGTGGACTTCAACTCCCAGAATTCCACAGCCAGGCATGTCAGTTCCAATTTAAAGCGACAGCATTTGTTTTTCTCCTTTGCGAAAAAGTTTTCCTAAATTTTTTTCTTCTCCCTCTCCCTCCTTCCTCCTTCTCTCCCTCCTTACCCCCTCTCTCAAACAGACACACGAACACAGAGAAGTTGGATCCCTCTCTCACTCACTCACTCTCAAACAAACACAAACACAGAAGTTGGATTGGATATATTTTCCAATGGCTTGAAAGCAGCTCCTCTGCCATACCCACCCCCCCAATTCCCCTGCTGCCTTCCGTTTGCAGGTGGAGCCACATTGCCTTTTCAAACTTGTAATCAGTGAAGCTGGGCTTATATACTTTTACCAGCTCTCTCTCTCTCTCTCTGTGTGTGTGTGTGTGTGTTTGAAAAGGCAACGTGGCTCTGCATGCAATCAAACTTTTTGAATTCCTCCCCACTCCCCACACACACACCTTTTCCAGCTGTTTCAGAGAGGATTTCAACTCTGCTCTTGCCTGCCATCATGAAAAGAAAAAAATATAAAAGGAAAAAGGCATCCCAGAGCCTCTAAAAAGCCTCTAAAAATGCCCTCTACAGGAGGCCTCATCTACATAAGGAACTTTTTGGCTTTTAACCCTTGTTTATCTCTGCTTGAGTGATCATAAAGTCAGACTAAATGAGGCACCTCGTTCTCCTGCTACCCCTTGTAGAGGGCACTTTTTAGAGGCTTTTTTTACACAGTTAAGTACTAAGCAGAGTCATCCACTGTGACTCTGGCAGCAACTACCTCAGCCTTTTTCCTTTTACATTTTTTTTTTCTTTTCATGATGACAGCGGTGAGGCTCTGCCTCCCCTGCCTCTCCTGACTGCACATCCCTGCTTCATAGTGCTTTGCAGCTCTCTCTAAGTGGTTTACAGAGTCAGCCTATTGCCCCTAACAATCTGGACCCTCATTTTACCTACCTCGGAAGGATGGAAGGCTGAGTCAACCTTGAGCCTGGTGAGATTTGAACTGCCAAATTGCAGGCAGCCGGCAGGCAGGAGAGATAGCCTGCAGTACTGCACTCTAACCATTGTGCCACCTAGGCTCTTTCCCAATGTTTCCAGCTTTATGAACTGGTGGGAGGGGGTATGGTTCTGCATGAGCAAATGGCAAATGGTTCTCCATTTCTGCAAGTGGTATGCACATGAACTTATTGGTCATGCAAATAGAGCACATATGTGTTCAGCCACTGCTCATGCAAGTGAGGATGTGCATGCTTGCATGCTTGCTGGCCATTTTAATGGCCCAGTCACAATCCCCCCACAGCCCACTAGTGGGCGATGTCCTATATTAGGAAATATCTGGCTTGTCCCCCTCTAGACTTATATACCACTTTACAGTGCTTTACAGCGGTTTAGAGAGTCAGCCTATTGGCCCCAATAATTTGGGTCCTCATTTTACCCACCTCAGAAGGATGGAAAGTTGATTCAACTTTGAGCCTGATGGGATCTGAACTGCCAAATTGCAGGCAGCCGGCAGTCAGCAGAAGTAGCCTGCAGCAGCCTTTATCATTGCATTCTAACCCCTGTGCCACCAAGGCTCTAAGGAGGGAGAATATTAAATAAATATATTTAAGAACAAGTTCTTCAAATTAGTTTCAGGCACAACTAGATAAAAACTAGTTCTAAAATCATGAGATGCCATCTGTCAATCAGGTAATCATCAGAGAAAAATGGAAACAACCAGCCTTAGAGCCGAGCTAATGGAATCCGTCTGCTTCCCTTGCTTTCTCTAAAGAATGAAAAAAAGTCTAAGAGGTTTCTGAAATTATTATTTCATCTCAATTTACTCCTAGATTTTGTTTTACATGTTTGTTTTAGATTTCCACACATGCACACACTTTTTTGTACACAAACTTGTTGTTGTTGTTAGTTGCGAAGTCATGTCCGACCCTTTGCAACCCCATGGACAACATTCCTCCAGGACTTCCTGTCTTCTACCATCCCCTGGAGTCCATTTAAGCTCATGCCTACTGCTTCAGTGACTCCATCCAGCTACCTCATTCTCTGTCGTCCCTTTCTTCTCTTGCCCTCAATCTTTCCCAGAATTAGGCTCTTCTCCAGCGAGTCCTTCCTTCTCATTAGGTGGCCAAAGTACTTGAGTTTCCTCTTCAGGATCTGGCCTTCTAAAGAGCAGCCAAGGTTCATCTCCTCTAGGACTGACCAGTTTGATTGCCTTGCAGTCCAAGGGAACTGCAGGAGTCTTCTCCAGCACCAGAGTTCAAAGGCCTCCATTCTTCGGCGTCCAACCTTCACAGCCCTACATTGCAACTGGGAAAACCAGTTCGTACACATATAAAGATAATTTTCTTATCCAGATATTATTTTTCTCAACGTATCTTCATCCTTTACTGGCTTCCATGAGGAACAATCCAGATCATCCTGAGATTTCTCTTTTAGTTGACCTTTTGGTGGCCGAAGTTATCTCACTTCAAACATCTCAAAGTTACTTTCTGTCTCTCATCATTCTGTTCTATTCAGAGGCACACAAGTCTCCACAAGAAACAAAAGTTCAAGCTGGGTCAAGTCCTTCAACAGCAAATAAAATGTATTTCCTGGGAAAAAGAGAGAGAGAGAGAGAGAGAGAGAGAGAGAGAGAGATTAGGGGGTACTTTATAAACTGGTTATCCTCTGTCATCTTCTTTTTATTCTAATGGGTTGAAAATGTGACAATGATACTGCAAAGGTTTTTCAGAGTTTCCGTTCAGGGAATTAAGTCTTTCTGAACTTGAGCTGCAAATGAGGTCTGTGCCACCGACTGTAGCCATCCATCATAAGAAGCAGCTTGTGCCTCATAAAAAAAGGCTTTTTAGACAAAGTCAACCAAATGGGCATTAGGAAAGCTTGATGGTAGCAGCCTGTCCTTCAAAGGCAGGATGAAAAAGAAAAGTGAGGGGAAATGAGAAGAGTACGGTAGCAGTTTTCCAAATTAGGTTGATGTATTGCCTTGGCATTTTCTCAAAGTAAATTACGAAGAGGGCACAGGACATGCTACACAAAATATGAATAATCTTTGTGCTCTGCCAAAAGTCTTGGCATCGTCTTTGCAAGACAAGAAGTGCAATTTGTTATTCCTCCTCCAGCAAATTCATGTTCACAATCCTTTGCGATTCTGCTGTCTTGGAATCAAATTTTCAAGGGAAGCTCTCCTTGGACCCCAAAACAATATCAGGCTATTTCTATTTTTCTCTTATTTCCTCTTTATTTTCCACCGTACCACTTTCTCTTGTGAAGGTCGCACGACTCGTCTCTGAGTGCCAGAAAAGGAAAGAAATGTCTCTAAGCAAGAGCGTTGTTAAGTGAGTTTCACCACATTTTACAAGTTGGCCACGCCCACCAAGTCACATGACTGCCAAGCCACTCCCACCCGGTCACATGTCACTCCCACAAAGCAGGTCACACCTACAGAAGAGGTTCTAAAAATTTTTGAAACCCACCACTGTACAAGTTGATGATCACTGTAAGCACCTTATGCTTTTGAAAGTAAAAAAAAAAGGTAAACAATATCCTTTAGGTATGATATCTATCAAAAGAAGACTTGAATGCCTGTAGCCTGGTAATTATTACCTTGATAATTACAGTAATAACAATCTGTGCTATAAATGCTTTGCCCAAATTTCCGGGGGAGGGTGAGACCCAGAAGGAAATGTGCTTTTCAGCATCTTCACACTTCACTTTCAGCATCTTGACTGAAAGGCAATCACGGAAAGTAGAAACGCAGGAATTAGCTCACTTCTCATGTCTATGGAGATTCTCAGTCATCCAGGTCCTGGTTGCTGTCCCAAAGGTGCATTTTCAAAGGCAATCTGACTTTTTTTTTCTTGAAGGCATTTCCCTTCTCATCCAAGAAGCTTCTTCAGTTCTGACTATACTGGTACTGAAGAACTGAAGAAGCATCTTGGATGAGAAGCGAAACATCTTCAAGGAAAAACAAAGTCCAATTGCCTTTTGAAAAAGCACCTTTGGGACCCATTCCCCATATTTTCCAGTCCCATTTTGTAATTTGCCCTTCTATTTCCTACTGTTCAGAAGTTCTCCTACCAAAGTTGATGTACATTAGCCTAGGTCAGGGGCCACCCATGGCTCCGGAGCTGCATGTGGCTCTTTCATTCCTCTGCTGCAGCTCCCTGTCGCTCAAAATATGCATCACAACCACCAATGTGTGATACCTGCCGGCATACAATTTATTGAGCTTTTCCACCCCAGGTAGGCCAACCATGGATAAATCCAAGAAAAGAAAAATTTCAGAAGAAAACAAAACGTTTAATTCAACTACATATCCTAGTTTTGTGGCCGCTCAGGAAATAGTCAGCACGGGACGAGTTTTGTGGCGTCTGGTGTTTTCTTTTCTGTGGGAAATGGGTCCAAATGGCTCTTTGAGTGTTGAGTGTTGGCCTAGATGTCTCATTTTTGGCCCAGAATCAACACATCTAAATATAGAACTTAGGAATGTCCATAACTTCCATAGTAAAGGACCGGCAACTGAGAAACCATATTGTCTGAAAAATTCATAAGTGTTTCAATCTAGAGCAAGAGAGAAGTGGGAGCAGAAGAAAGGTGCCTCTTCAGAATTTTAGTTTTCTTGTCATGAATGCTTGATTTTTTGCTATGAAGTTGTGTGGCTGGCTGATTGCTAAACAACCTTAATGGCTTTCCTTTCCTTTAAAATTGCAGCATAAGGAGATTAAAGGGCCAAATGAACAGAAGTCTTTCCATCTGGGGCTTTCTTTCTTCATGTTTAATGCATTTTGCATTTAGTTGAAGACTGGGCCAACTGAATTGTTCTTAGTGGTCCCCCGAGAGAAATAGTTAAAGGAGTTGTTTCTCATTCTAATGTTGTAGATACTCTTCAGTTTCATTTTCACCATATCAGGAAGCTGCTGTTTAGTTTAATTTAGTTTAACCTGCACGCAGAACGTCACTTCTTACCTCCAAATGATCTTTAATGAGTTCTTACTATATATGCCAACCATCTGAAACCCGTTGCCCATCTGTTGAGACATTGGGTCTCAGCTTCAAACCCTGTTGGTCATATGGGGTGCGAATTCTAGAAGTTGGTCGCAACCTCTATGGGGAGATGTCAAGTTGAGGAAAGCATCATGATACCCAGGTGGTCCTCAGCTCATGACCACCATGGAGCTCAAAATTTCTGCTGCCAAGCATGACTGCTGTTACGAGACTTTTGCCCCATTTTACGACTTTTCTTGCCACAATTGTTCACTTAATCATTGAAGTTGTTAAGTTAGTAACAGAGGTGGTGTTCAGCCTGTTTGGAGTGGTTCAGAAGAACCAGTAGCACTGACAATCAGTTTGCTCCACCCACCGGCCCCTGCCCTACTCTGTCCTTTATTTCCTGCTTTCTAGCTCATTTCAATCACACAGCACAGCTGATTTCCGCCCTCACTGTTTTGCTTACTATTGCTGATGTGGAAGGTAAGCAGCTGAGCTTCTAATGCTCCATCTTCAATGCTGCATGCATGCGTGAAGCACATTTGCATGCGAAGGGCACGCTCACCGAACCGGTTGTTAAACCACTGGTTAGTAACACAATTGTTAAGGGGATCTAGCTTCCTCATTGACTTTGCTCGTCAGAAGGTCGCAAAAGAGGATCACAAGAACCTGGGACACTGCAACTGTCATAAGTACAGGCCAGTTGCCAAGCATCTAAATTAGTGACCGTGGGGATGCTGAAGTCACTTTTTTTCAATGATGCTGTAACTTTGAACAGTCACTAAATGGATGGTTGTAGTCAAGGACAATCATAGAGGGAAATGAAATGGATGAAAGTTGAAGCATATTTACTTGTTGGCAAAGGAACAGCATGCTCTCTACAAAACTCTACTTCATGACGGCCTTGAAGTCTTGGTTCTTCCTTCAACTGATCCAGTGTGTTTTGTGAGTACATTTCGTTGAGTAGGTGTGAGTTGTTTCTGGCACAATGTGCTTTATTGATCTTTGTTCTACTTTGATGTGTTCTCCCTCTTTTAGCTTCCAGAGTCTCATGGCAAGTAGATGGCCATATGAGTGGGCGAAATAATACATTGCAAATAAAATGTTACAAAAAAGCACAGTACAGAGTTTAGTCTGTTGTCTAACATTATAATGGTATGTGGGGATGGCTTTGGGAGACCGGTTGAAGAGATGCTGCCTAGGGAACAGTCATATAACAGAGAACACAATTTACAGCTGCATAGTGTGTGGAGCAAGAGGCTCAAGATCAGTGGTGGGATTCAGCCAGTCCGCACCTATTCGGGAGAGACGGTTGTTAACTTTCTAAGCAGTTCGGAGGGTTGTTGGAAGAAATCTCCTTTTGTTTTTTCCCCACTTTACAGGGCTAATACTGTAAGGACGGCAGGAAGGAAACATACTGGTGTTATTTCAAGCCTAAACTTTATTGCCCTGCTTACAGAAACTGCCTCTCCGGTTAACCCTTATGACATTGTAACAGC
Source organism: Thamnophis elegans (assembly GCF_009769535.1). Classification (NCBI taxonomy): domain Eukaryota; kingdom Metazoa; phylum Chordata; class Lepidosauria; order Squamata; family Natricidae; genus Thamnophis; species Thamnophis elegans. The sequence goes on along the minus strand of NC_045543.1, from coordinate 137,191,384 downwards.
TAAGGCGAAGCGCCCATCGACCTGAGTGACATTGAGTTGGCCATGTCCACAGTCACGTGACCATCGAGACACACCTACCCAGCTGGTCATTAGGAGAGAGAACCGGTTGTTAAATTATTTGAATCCCACCACTGCTCAAGATGGATCCTAAGTTATCAGGCTCTAAAGGTGATGATGGGAGAATTTTACTTTTGGGCATGCAAGGTTCTGTTAATGCAACTTTAAAATAAAATAGAAGTAGTTTATTTGTTTTTCTTGTCTGTCTATCTAATAAGGCTGATAACAATGAGAAGGAGAGAAGAGAGGAGAGGAGAGGAGGGGCAGAGGAGAGGAGAGAAGTGGAGTGAAAAGAGAGGAGTGGAGAGGAGGGGGGGCAGAGGCGAGGATAAGAGAGAAGTGGAGAAGAGGGGCAGAGGCGAGGAGAGAAGTAGAGTGTAGAAGAGAGGAGAGGAGAGAAGTGGAGAGGAGAAGAAGAGGAGAAGAAGGGAAAGGTAAGGGAGAGGAGGAGTGGAGGGGAATTAGTATCATCATCAATCCCAACATTACACTCAGATTAACTTTCCAGTCAGCCCATAACCCCAGCTACAACCTACCAACATATCAACGATCCACAAAAAATATCACCACACCAATAGAAAATATCTACCCATCTAATAGGATGAGGAGTTATTATACCACAACTTGCCATTGGCAGACAATTGCTATGGGTCACTCAGCTCTACAAAGCTTGGTGAAGGATTATAAACTTTTGTTAAAAGAATAGCCTTCCATGTCCATCTGGGTTTTTCAACTATGATTTCCTCTCCAGGTTTCAAGAGGACAACAGAGTTTTTACAAACTCCGGGATTGGGCTGCCTATAAATCTATTAAATACAAAATACAAATACAATACAAGGGCACGCAGCAGTGGTGCGTTTCAAAAATTGTTCGAACCTACTCTGTGGGTGTGGCCTCCTTTGTGGGAGTGGCTTGCTGCCCCTGTGACCGGATATGAAGATGCCGATGACACTTGTCAGAACCACCTTAAATTACCTCACACACAGCACTGGCATGCATAAGAATAGGATGTAAACTTGTTTTTTAAAAGGCATCTTTGGTTTGCGTTAAAACAACTTCAACACACGCAATGTTCTGATTGCACCACAAACGCAGTAGTCATCCTTACCTTTCACAGAGGCACTGAGTTTTATAAATATGAGCATGATAGTGTAGAATAATCATATCCAAGGACCAGTGGTGGGTTTCAAAATTTTTTGGAATCTCTTCTGTAGGTGTGGCCTGCTTTCCGGGTCCACAGGTGGAACCTCTTCTAACCGGTTCGGTAGATTTCTACCGAATAGGTGCGAACTGGTAGGAACCCACGTCTGTCACGCAGTATAAAAAGTGTACACTGCCATGAGTGTAAGAGTACTCTTCGCTGTTTCATTCGGATAAGCACAAAGTTAGGCATTCTTCCTGTATAGGAATGCAGTTTAAAATAAAGTGAGGGAGGAGAACTATACCAATAAAACATGCATTTCTAATTCTTTTGTGATGGAACAAAAATGGCACTCGTCTAACTGGAGATGCTCATAATTCAAATTCATTCTCTCTCTCTCTCTCTCTCTCTCTCTCTCCCTCTCTCCCTCCCTCCCTCCCTCCCCCTCCCTCCCTCCCTCCCTCCCTATATATGTATTGACCAATGGCCAAGATTTCAACTGTAAGTAATCTTGATGTAAAGACATGAATGTCAGCATTTTCCCCTCAGAAAGGAATGTTTTATGTTTTATTAAATTTCACAATCTGTAAAAGAAGGCAAGGGGATGGAAAGAAACATGTATTGTTAGAATAAAAAAATCAACCAGGGATGCTAAGAAAAGCTGCTGGAATGCAGCAGAAAATTTTACTACTGCAAATGTTAGTATCTCAGCGGCTCTGGGCAGGCAGAGAAAATTTAGGACTATATGAAGGCAGCCTGGAAAAGATGTGGGGTCATAATCCCACTTCCCTAATATTTCTAAAATTGCCATGGTGCATTTGAAATAGTGATTTTTTCCCCCTCCTACTCAGGTAGCAGAGGACATCTCTTCTTCTATATAAGGAGCAAAAAAAAAAAAGCCCCACTATTTCAAATACACCGTATGAGTGGTGTGGTGGCCTACTAGTAAAGACACTCACCTCCTACTTGGAAGATTGAGAGTTCAATCCTACTTTTTTAGGGCACAAAGAAAAAAATGCTGTGATCTCTACCGGACACCAGGAAGGGCATCTAAGACAGTAAATGCTCAGCTGCATCCAGTCGCCCCATTTCTATTTCTATCCCAAATTAAGAGATTATAAGAGTCGTAAAAAGGGAGATTTTTTTTTTATAGTAGAAGAGAAGAGTAATTGAATGTGGAGAAATGACTACCATTTCTACATGGAGTGACAATCTAGAACCCATGGGTTATGGACTGTATTGTCCTTAGTGTAACCAAGACAACTACACTGAAATTTGGATGCAAAACCAATTTTTTGCCATGTGAATTTCCTCCTTTTTGTATTTTATAGATTTTAATTATGTACCTTAAATAAGCATGGAACTTCCCCATCTATCTGTAACCTTAAATTTTCCATCACCAAAGAGGAGGAGGGGAGGGGGGAGGAGGAGAGAGAGAGGGCTCCAACATTGGAAGGTTTTAAGAAGAGATTGGTCAACCATTTGTCTGAAATGGTATAAATGTTTCCTGCTTGAGCAGGGTGTTGGACTGGAAGACCTACAAGGTCCCTTCCAACTCTGTTATTCTCTTAGGAGGAGGAAGAGGAGGCAAAGGAGGAGGAGGAGTAGTTGATTGTTCTTAGCATGCAGACCAGGGGTGGATTCCTGCCAGTTCTAACCTCTTCTATAGAAGAGGTTCCACAAATCTACAGTGCCGTTTAGAACCGGTTCTAGCTCCCTCCCCCCACCCGTCCGCACATCATCAAGATGAAGAGTGAGAGGAGGAATTCTGGGAGTTGAAGTCCACAAGTCTTAAAGCTGTCAAGTTTGAACACCCCCTAGGGTTTTTTTTCTAAAGGGTTGGGAGTGCAAGGGTCTTGTAACTTGGCAGCTTTAAGACTTGCATGCTTCAAATGCTAGAGTTTCTGAGCCAACATTTTGGTTGCTAAGCAAAAGCGTTGTTAAGTGAGTTTCACCACATTTTTCAAGTTGGCCACGCCCACCCAGTCACATGGCTGGCAAGCCACTCCCACCCGGTCACATGGCTGGCAAGCCACTCCCACAAAGCAGGCCACATCTATAGAAGAGGTTCTAAAAAAAATTGAAACCCACCACTGATGCAGACTCTTGAAGATTAAAAGAATATGACAATCTTCTGTGACACCTCCTTCCCTCTCCTTCCATGGCAATCATAGGATAAGTCTTCCAATAAACAGAGAAAAAGTCTTGAACTATTGCTATGTTGTTAATAAATGAAATAAATGGTGAGCACCATTAGAAAAATCATCCGCATAATTCACTCTTGTAGAAGAATAAGAGGCAATATACAAACCTGTGTAGCTAAATATCCTGAATATGTATTACGATCACGATGTAAGGTCAGCTTACTGATGGAAATCGAGGTCTGCACGTCTATTCCTTAGGCTTTTTTCTTATGAGGTAAAGCATTTCCATAACTCCTTTTGGATTGCCCATTTCCATAAGATAGCACAAGGCTGATTTTCAATCTAACTCAATATCAAAAGTTGTTTGAGTTGTTGCCTTAGATTAGATGTGTTCCAAGTTCTTTACAAAGTAACAATTCAGCTTGGGTGGTATTTTGCACAAAGCAATCCAAAAAGTGTATTAAAAAAAATGCAAACTCTGCGCTCAAAATAAATAATTCACATTCACTTACATTGTGTAAATAAATCTGTTTGTTCGGGTAACGGAGCTGGGGAATCACAAAACAAGCTGTAGGTTTCCATTCAGAAACATCTCTTTCTTCTTCTGTTCGAAATATGTAGCATTTGTCTATATAGCTTTCTCTATATGTGTTTTTTTCACTTCAAATCTCTTCATAAATACGGTACTTATTTCACTATTGGATTAATAGTTAGGAATGTACTCATAAGGTATTCAGTGGTGTCACATCAAATTGTCCAGAAGACTTGATCGAAGAAACAGAGTGAACATGGCCTGTTTGGACCCCCAAATGTTGTGGCCCGCCAGAGGCCAGCAGAGCTGGCAGCAGGCTCAGACAGTGAGGAGGTTGGGGAGGAACATGGGCCAGTCCTGGAGTCTGGGGAAGGCTCTGAGGAGGGCTCTGTGTCAGAAGCAGAGATGGGGCCAGGGCCGTCTGACAGATGCCTTCGGAGTCAGAGATCAGTGGGGCAGAAGAACAGCTGAAGCCTGTTCCTGATGTGCGCTTGTGCAGAGCTGCCAGGAGAAGGAAACAGCTAAGGAACAAGGGCCAATTCGGGAATAAAGGCACAGGTGGACAGTGAATGGCCCCTACCATACGGAATAAAGAGGAGTGAAAGAGGAGGGGAGTTTGCAGGAGACCATTAGTTCAATTCATTAGGGTGGAGATCTGTTCCTGACTTCTTGCCAACTAATTGCTACTACAGCATGGCATTTGGAAGATATCGGCCTGGCCACTCTCAAAGCCTGATAAAAGTCTGTAGTTGTGAAATCTCTTGAAAAACTGATCAATCATAATAATAACGATTTCAATGGGAGATAATTTGGCATAGGCTTGTACTGCTGACAGAAACTGAACTTAAAAGTATTTAAAAGTGGCTCAGTTGTACCTGTTATATTGTAAAAATAGACTAATGCCCTTTTGGCTGTTCCACCATTCTTATCATGGATTCACTTCTTATTTTGGTTCTAAAAACTCCTCACCTGAGAATGGAGAATCTGATGCAAGACAAATCCAGGTAGATTTCTTTTGCTCCGCCGGCTCTGAGGTCACGATCCGAAAGGTGACTTCAAAGTGAATTTTGTTCGAAGCCGACAAGGTTCCAGGTAGCGGGAGACGTTTAACCTGTGTGAGGAAATCCATTTAACAAGCCGCTAAGCATGATTGTGTTGATGTGATGAGCCCTTGCTTCTGCTTGCAAGGAAGATGCTGCCATTCTCATTTTCATTAATAGTATCACTTGCTACCACCTGCCACTGTAGAATTTAGATTAGTCTTTCTTGATGATCTGAGTAATAACGTGAAATCCAAATGCCTATAAAGCTTTCCAATGTTCAGGAATGAGAATATTATTAGGTCAGTATTTTATTGTTTTAACTATTATTCTAATTTGATTCCAGGGGTGGAAGGATTTTTATCACAGAAATAGAAATCTTACTAGTCAAGGCTTTAATAAATTTGGAGGGGCTATGAGAAGTAAGGTTTTATTCTGTGGAAGACCCCCCCCCAACCAGTGGTGGGATTCAACCAGTGTAACAACCGGTTCGCTGAGCGCTCCATGTGTACAGTGGGTACAAACAAAGCTAAAAAACATCATATTTTTCGGAGTATAAGACACACCTTTTTCCCTCAAAAAAGAGTCTGGAAATCTGGGTGCATCTTATACACTGAATATAGCATTTTTTTTTGCCTCCTGAAACCCCTCCCCTTCACCAAAATGGCCATGCATAGCTTTTAGGAGGCTTCCAGGGTGTTCCTGGGGGCTAGGGAGGGCAGAAATGAAGGAAAACAGGCTGTTTTTTGCTCAATTCTGCCCCCCCCCCCAGCCCCCAGGAGCACTCTATAAGCCTCCTAAAGGCTATTCATGCCCTTTTTTGACAAAAAACCAGCCCGTTTTCATGAAAAATGCACCATTTTTGGGAGGTTTGTAGAGTGCTTTTTAAAAAAATTTGCCCCTTCAAGAACTTGGTGTGTTTTATAATCCGGTGCGATTTATACTCCTAAAAATATGATGAGTAAAACAGCTGAGGTACGACAATCTGCTCTGCCATGCCAGCTGGGCTAAAATAAAAAGGAAATATATGTCATATAGGCGGGCTCACCTGCTCGTCGGAGCGAACCGGTTTGCTTTCAGCCTATCGTCGGAGATACCAGTTCACCCGAACCAGTCCAAACTGGTTTGGCAGAAACCAGCCCCAGTTTTCCTGCTCCAAGCAGAAACTGAGGAGGGCAGTGTTTTAGAAATGCAGGAAGCTCAAATGCGAAGCCCAAAGAAGGTATATAAAAACCCACCCACTCTCAACTCCATTTTGTCAGCTGTCCCAGAAACACATGTGGTTGGTGGTTTTGTTTCATCAGTAAATTGAACCTTGCTTTCCGATCAGCCTCCAGCCTCCATTTTATTTCTCGTGGCTTGGAAATGAACCAGATGGATTTTCCTTCCAGCAATTCCAAATGTTACCTGTCTATATGATTGCAAAGTGCCTAGAGGAGGTAGAAAAATTCCTATCATTGCTCACATAAGTATAAAGGTCCTTTTTTGAATTTTTAAAGAAATTAAATATGGAACCGATGGTTGTGGAGATAGCCTGATTTCTTTTGAACCAATTATGAGGTAGACCGATTAAACTTGATTCTCATATACACAATGAAAAGTCAGTTGTCCTATTGTAGTCCGGCAAGGGAAAAGAGTACAAATGATTATGTGGGGTTTTTTTTTTTAGCAGCAAGAAAGGAAATGTCTATTAGTTGGAAATTCAAAGAGATGAAATATAGCCATGATGGCAAACCTATGGCACATGTGCCACAGGTGGCACGCAGAGCCCTTTCTCTGGGCATGAAAGCTGTCTCCCCAGCTTAGCTCCACCGTAGGTGTGCCTCCCGCCAGCCAGCTGATTTTTGGGTAATGCGTGCATGTGCAGAGGGGTGGTGGGAGTACAGGAGGTTGGCTTTCCCCGCGGTTCATTTTTGGTCCCAGGAGGCTGCAGGCAGGCCTACTAGGCCCAAAATGGAGCACAGGTGGGAGTGTCGCAGGGGTGCGTGGTGTGGAGTGATGGTAAAATGTCATTTGTTTCCAGGGTCGCCCTTCGGGTCAAATCTCAGCACCCTGCAGGTCGGATCCGGCCCTTGGGCCTTGAGTTTGATATCCCTGTTCTATCGGGATGTCCAAAAATTACTTGAAAAAGTTCAATAGCAAACCACTACCCTAGCATTTCTAAGAACAGTATTTATTCAATAAATATGGCTCTCAAAGCATAAATAATATGTAATATTTATAGGTGCCGAGCATTGATAGAAATGAAATTCTTATTAGAATTCAGAGTAGAAGGTAGTCTGCTGTTGTCTTCCATGATTCACGGTCTTAGAGAAGCATGTCTAATTAATAAAGCAAGACCATAATAATTTGACGGGGGGGGGGGCAGAGCTCTTTTTCCAATTGGACCCCTCAGCTTAAATGGTGGGATTTTGGACAGCCATGCAGAGATGAACAGCCCCCTGCGTTCCGTGACTGAAAGTCATCATTAAACTGTCACAGATCAATTATGTCTCCCCAGAGCTTATTAAGGGCACTGTTATCACTTTTAATTCCAGGTCACTAATATTTAAGGAAGACTGCTCTATGGAGCATAATAGGCCATTGCAAAGATACAAGCTGAATCTTCTTTTTTTTTGCAATTATTTCCCAAGTGGGCTTGGGTAATAGAAGTTATTAGATAAGACCATTGATCTTGGTTAGGCTGATTTGTTAACAAGGAATTTATTCCCAGCTCCAGTTTGTGGTCTATCTATTACCGGATAAGCGGGGGGGGGGGGGATATGAAGATGAAATAATTATCCATTCTTCCTTTTGTGGATAAAGCATTCTTAGTGTTATAAGACGCTTGCAGTACCATATTTCTGAACTCTCTTGTAGTAAAATATATAACGATGTCTCGAGGAAGCTGCTTCTGCTTTGCCAGCCAGGAGTTAACGCGGTAAGCTTTGTCAATTTGAAGCTTATAACACTAAGCTTCAAATTGGCGGTCAAGACCTGGCTGTTTTGAAAGAGATACCACCTCAAATGTTAAGAGCCAGAAGAGACTACGCTTTTTTGGTCGAAGAACTCAGAAATCGTCAGATACAGTATAGATGGGATGCACCATTTGGCATCATATTTACATTTGATAAGCAAAGGTACCGCCTCAACTCTGTATGGAAAGCCCGAGATTTTTATTATAATATATTGAAGGCCGGACACCCTGCACCATCTGGACCTAGAGAAAGACCACAAGAAGGACAGGATAGACAGCAAACTACACAACCACCAGACAAGATGGAGCATCTCTCTTCTCTAGAAGTGCAAGGTGCTATGGAACCAAGACCTAGCCGCATGACTACTAGACGTATGGAGAAACAAGCTAAGAGGCAACAGCATCAACAATCATCGGCCATCGATCAAGGAACTACAACAACAAATCTGGAAGCAGTGGGAGGAGCTAGACCTAAGGTTAAACAGGCCGTGCAGGAAGCTCTAAAAATGCTTCAACCAACCAAAGATGACAACTAAGATTTTAACATGGAATGTCAACGGACTGAACTCTCCACAGAAGAGGAAGAAAATATTTCATTATCTTAAACAGTTTAAGAACGATGTAATTTGTTTGCAAGAAACTCATATCAAGTCAACTGATCAAAAATATTTGATCAACTCAAAACTTGGTCAACATTTTGCAGCTTCTGCTATGGAAAAGAAGAATGGTATAGTTGTATACTTAAGAAAAGATATGAAAGCTGAATTAATAGAAGCAGATCCCTTCGGAAGATATATTGCTTTAGACTTAATCTTAGAAGGGAAAAAGACATTACTTTTGGGAATTTATGCTCCCAATCAACAGCAAGATAGATTCTATAGAAATCTTCATGCTAAATTAGTACAGTGGGACTATAGTTCCTGTATACTATTGGGTGACTGGAATGGAGTGATAGACACTAAGAGAGATAAGAAGATTTCCCGCCTAAATACCAAGATGCGAGCAAAGTTACCCAAATCTTTCTTTGACATTATGGATGATTTTGAATTGAGGGATATCTGGCGAGAAAGAAATGCAGAGGAATATGACTTCACTTTCTTCTCGGACAGGCATCAATCCCTTTCAAGGATCGATTTTATTCTAACCACTAATGATTTGCTTTCTAGGGTCAAGAAAACAAAGATTGCAGCTAGAGTCCTTTCGGACCATAACCCAGTTTGGATGGAGTTGGGAAGGGTAGTGCAGGCAAGAAGGTTTTGGAGACTGAATGAAAATTTATTTAGATATGAAAACTATATTAATGATTGTAAAAAATTACTATCTGAATATTTTGTTTTGAATATGAATAAGGGTACATCTATGGAATTTGTATGGGATGCAAGCAAAGCGTATATGAGAGGAGTTTTGATGAATATAAATAAAACACATAGAAATAAGCAAGGGCTAAAACGAACAGAACTGGAAGAGGAAATTAAGAGAAAAGAGCTGGAGTTAACAAGGAAACCAGACGATACAAAGGTTAAGGAAGCTATTAACATATTAAAATCTCAATTTGACATGTTGATCTCTGACCAGGTAGCTACTAATTTATTATATGCAAAACACAATACTTTTTGTAATGCAAACAAACCTGGCAGATGGTTAGCTTATCAGATTAGGAAAAAAAGGAAAACTCGAAATATATCTAAACTGATTTACAGAGGGAAAGAGGTGTTCCAACAGGAAGAGATTCAAAAGGCTTTCTGGGAATTTTTTACAGAACTGTATAAAGGGGATAAAATTAATGGTTTAGACATAGACAAATATTTAGACAAGGAGAAAATACCTTCAGTTAGAGAAGAACACAGGCAAAAATTGAATCAACCAATAACCTCGGGGGAAATCCTGCAGGTAATTAAGCAATTAAAGCCAGGGAAAGCACCAGGTACAGATGGCTTGACAGCGGTTTACTACAAAAACTTACAGTTAGAAATGGTAGAACCTCTTAGAGAATTATTTAATATGATTCAAACGGAAGGTAAAGTCCCTCCATCTTGGAAGACAGCGTTTATATCTTTGATACCCAAAGAAGATCAAGATACTACTCAACCCAAAAATTATAGACCCATTTCATTACTGAATGTAGATTATAAAATTTTTACTAGAATATTAGCAAATAGGTTAATGTTGGTCATTCAACAATTGATACATACGGACCAAACAGGTTTTATACAAGGGAGACAGATGAAAAGTAATGTCAGATTAATTATTAATGCATTAGAATATTTGGGAAAGAACAACCAGATCCCTGCTGCGTTTATATTTTTGGATGCTGAGAAGGCCTTTGATCGAGTTAACTGGCAATTTCTGCTGAAGATATTGCAAAAAATGCAGATAGGAGATAATTTTTTACAGTCAATTAAAGCAATATACCAACAGCAAACAGCACAAATCATAGTCAATGGAAGTTTAACAGACTCTTTTCAAATTGGAAAAGGTACAAGACAGGGTTGTCCTTTGTCCCCATTATTGTTTATTATAACTTTGGAAGTATTGTTGAATAAAATACGGGGCTTGGATGGTTTAAAAGGGATCAAGATTAGGCAGCAAGAATATAGAGTCCGCGCTTTTGCGGATGATTTGGTCATAATATTGGAACAACCGCAGGAATCCAGTATGGTTTTAATGAATACGATTAATCAATATGGTCAAGTGTCTGGCTTTAAAATAAACTTAGGAAAAACCAAAATATTAGCTATAAATATGAATATTAAACAAAAGGAAGAATTAGGAGTGATGCTAGGATGTGAGGTAGTTAAAAAAGTCAAATATCTTGGAGTTAACATTTTAACTTCAAATGGGAAATTATATAAGCATAATTATGAACCACTTTGGCATAGCATACAGACAGAGATGAAAAAATGGGAGAAATTGCACTTATCTTTGCTGGGCAGGATAGCGGCAGTGAAAATGAACATTTTACCAAAATTTTTATTTCTTTTCCAAATGTTACCTATACTTAAAAAAGATGCGAACCTTTTAGAATGGCAGAAGGGTATCAACAAATTTGTGTGGGCAGGAAAGAAGCCGAGGGTAAAGATGAAAATAATGCAAGATGTACGTGAGAGAGGAGGATTGAAACTACCTAATTTAAAACTATATTATGATGCAGTGGCATTATCTGTAATTAGTGATTGGATTCATTTAACCAATGATAGAATATTGAACATTGAGGGACACGATCTGGTATTTGGTTGGCATGCTTACCTGTTATTCAACAAAAAATTGGATAAGAACTTTAAAAGTCATATTTTGAGAAATGCTTTATTGCGGGTTTGGAAGAAATACCAATATAAATTAAATGACAAGATACCCATGTGGGCAATTCCTAGACATGCAATTGAAAATATGAATACAGCACAAAAACAGGATAGATTTACTTACAGACAGCTTCTTACCTCGGAAAGGGGGGTATTACAATTAAAATCTTTAGAGGTATTAAAAGAGGAGAAGGTAGTTCAAACATGGTTCCAGTATGGGCAATTACAGGCTAGGTGGAAAATAGATCAAAAAATTGGCTTTATTCAAGTTGAGGATAATCTGTTTAAACAAATAAGAGATCAAAGCTTAATGCATATAAAGAGGATATATAATGTATTAATACAGATGGATTCGGAAACAGAATTAGTTAAAGATTGTATGATAAAATGGGCTCAAAATATTGAGGAACCAATAATGTTGGATACATGGGAAAGAATTTGGGTAAGAAATGTGAAATTTACACAAGCTCAAAATCTGAGAGAAAATTTTTACAAGATGTTTTATAGATGGCATTTAGATCCTAAAAAGTTGGCTGCTATGTATCCGAATGTACAGCCTAAATGTTGGAGGTGTGGTTCTCTCGATGCTACATATTATCATATATGGTGGACCTGCCAAAAGGTTAAGGCATTTTGGATAAAAATATGGTGGGTCATGCAAAATGTTTTTAAAAAAAGGATAAAGTTTATTCCTCAGTTATTTTTACTAGGTATATGTACTGATTTTACAGTGGTAGAGACCAATTTGATTCTGCACCTGATAACTGCAGCAAGACTGTTGGTGGCGCAATATTGGAAGAAGGAAGACTTGCCTACAATCCAAGAATGGACATTGAAAGTAACAAACTTAGCTGAAATGGCTAAAATATCGGCATATTTCAAAGATCATTCAAATGAGAGATATAAACGAGACTGGAAAAAATGGATTGACTATATACAAAATAAATACGGGACTAAGAAATTCCAGTTAGCCTATGCTTAAGATCAGAAATGATTTAAACTGTTAAAAGTTAGTTCAGTAAGAAGAAGCTAAGTTCAATCTAGAATGTCATTAATTTCTTTATTTCTTTTTTCTCAATAGATTTTAGACTGTGTTAGTTAAAAATCCATACCGTGTACGGGTTCTGGGAAGTCGGGGGGGGAAGGAGGAGGGGGGATGGGGGGGTGGAGGGAGGGAGGGGTACACACAACAAAAAAAAATTGTATTTCAATGTCTTAATGATTGACAAATGATGACATATTTGTGTTTGTTTTTTTTAAAGAAAAATAAAAAAGTTCTCTTAAAAAAAAAAAAAAAGCATTCTTTTCCTCATGGCAAAAGCCTTGATGGCACAGTGGTTATCGAAGGCAAACTCTGCCCGCAGATAGCATTTGATGCTGATGGAGCTGAAGGTTGACACAGCCTTCCATCCTCCTGAGATCGATAAAATGAGGATTCAGATTATTAGGAGCAATATGCTGACATTGTGAACCACCCAGAGGTTGCTTTAAAGTACTGTGGGGTGGCATATAAGCTAAGATCCTAGATCCTATTGTTATTCTATCCCTATTGGGATAGAATCAAGGTCACATGAAGTGTTAATGCCACTTTATAATGCCTTGGTAAGGCCACACTTGGAATACTGCATTAGGTTTTGGTTGCCACGATGTAGAAAAGATGTGGAGACTCTAGAAAGAGTGCAGAGAAGAGCAACAAAGAGGATTAGGGGACTGGAGGCTAAAACATAGGAAGAACGGTTGCAGGAACTGGGTATGTCTAGATTAATGAAAAGAAGGACTAGGGGAGACATGATAGCAATCTTCCAATATCTCAGAAGCTGCCACAAAAAAGAGGGAGTCAAACTATTCTCCAAAGCACCTGAGTGTAGAACAAGAAGCAATGGTTGGAAACTAATCAAGGAGAGAAGCAACTTAGAACTGAGGAGAAATTTCCTGACAGTGAGAACAATTAATCAGTGGAACAGCTTCCCTCCAGACGTTGTAAATGCCCCAACACTGGAAGTCTTTAAAGAGATGCTGGATAGCCATTTGTCTGAAACGGTATAGGGCTTCCTGCCTAGGCAGGGGGTTGGACTAGAAGACCCCCAAGGTCCCTTCCAACTCTGCTATTGTATTGTATTATGTTGCTATTACTATCTTAGTTTGCAAAAAGCAAACTAAAATTTAAAAAGTGAAAGTTAGGATTCCAGTTGCACTATGGAAAACAAAACTTTTAACAGGAAGATCTATTTGCCCAGTGACTTTTTGATTGCTTTCAGAAGGAACTGGAATCTTCCAGACTCCCTTTCCCAACTGGGTCCATGGTCATTTTCAAAAGTCATCCTAGGTCATTCCTAAGTGTTCCCATTCAAATCCGGGGAGCAGCAGGACCAAAGAGCCAGCTTTGGCAGCAAAAACAGCAGATTGTCAGTAAAAGACAATCTCGGGCAGCCATCTTGGGGAGGAGTCTGCCATTGTTATCCTGTAGAGCAACAAAGGGCAATTAGTGTTCCCAAAGGGATCCTATTAGGACCTGGGCAGTAATGGCAACAATCCTATTATCTTCACTACCGGTTCGGTATTATATAAAGTTCTTATGCTCAATCTTCCCTGAAATTAACTTTTGTGAACCTGATCGGTAATATAAACTGAGAACCATTTTCCAAACACAATCTTTTCCACGGCCCTTCTCTATCATGTAAATGTTCCTACTGCAGACATATTTCATTCATGTTTTCTAGTTAAATCCCGAGTGTTAGTACCACTTTTTTGACAATTTTTGACATGTTTAGACATACTTTTACAGATGTATTTTTCACTGAAGATTTTTTTTAAAAAACAGATAAAGACTTTGCTCTGGAATTCTTGATGCTTTCTGACCTTCTTCGCTTGTTTGCAGATGTTTCAACTAGATAACACATGGATGATATTACTGTATTTTTCAGAGTATAAGATGCACCAAGGTTTTGAAGAGGCAAATTAAAAAAAGTAGGTAGGTAGATAGAGGGATAGAGAGGGAGAGAGAGAGGGAGAGGGAGAAATACAGCAGGTAGGTAGGGAGAGAGATAGTAGTTAGGTAGGTAGGTAGTGGGATAGAGAGAGAGAAATAGAAAGAGATAGAGAGTGAAATACAGTAGATAGGTAGGGAGAGAGAAAGAGAGAGAGAGAGTAGGTAGGTTGGTAGGTAGAGGGATAGAGAGAGAGAAATAGAGAGAAAAATACAGTAGATAGGTAGGGAGAGAAAGAATAGGTAGATAAGTAGGTAGGTAGAGGGAGGGAGGGAGGGAAGGAGGAAGGGAGAGAGAGAAATACAGTAGGTAGGTAGGGAGAGAGAGAGTATGTAGGTAGGTAGATGTTTCCAGGTATATTTATCCATGTGCTGGAGAAGGAAATCGCTGACAATCTGCAGCACCTAAGACTTTGTTTCTGCTGGCACAGCACTTGATCAATGTAATTCTCATCAATCAGTTAAAGAGCTTTCTAAAAGGAAAAAAAAGGTTTTGCCCTCTGCAAACCTCCCAAAAATGGCCTGTTTATTTTTTTTAAAAAAGGCATGAATAGCCTGGTGTTGCAGAGTGCCTGGGGGGGGTCAAAAATGAGCAAAAAAGGGCCAGTTTTTTGCAAAAACAGGCCCTTTTTGTCAAAAGAATTGCGTACATAGCCTTTTGGAGGCTTATAGAGTGCTGCTGGGGGCTGTGGGGGCAAAAGAAAGCCTGTTTTTTGCTCATTTCTGCCTTCCCCAGTCCCCAGGAACTCTCTGAAAGCCTTCATAAGGGTATGCAAGGCCATTTTGCTGAAGGGGGCGGGGCTTCAGGAGGCAAAAATGCTGTATTCGGTGTATAAGACACACCCATATTTTCAGCCTCTTTTCTGAGGAAAAAAGGTGCATCTTATACTCTGTAAAATACGGTACTTAGTTGGGTAATGAAATATCTGCAAGCAAAAAACGAGGTCAGAGAACACCAAAAACTCCACCTTTCATTCCCGAGCTACCAATATTCTCTAATATTGAAACAAATTCCCTGGCAGTTCAAAAGTAGGAGCTTTCACAAATTCATTTCCCTAGAAATTCATTGCCGATTTCTTTGATATCCAAAGTAGATTTGCTTTGGACAGCCTTCCAATAATCAGTTAATAGGTAAGTCATTTCTTGATTGATTTCCTGAGTAACAACAATCTTCCATTCCCAGCATCCCAACAGAGAACAATAGAAATAGCCATCAACTTAAGGTTGTATATCTACATGGAATTACCTGCATAATGTTGCAACCTACCCCAAGGCTATTTTAAAGAGCCAAAGACCTCACTAATATTTTAGTTTGTGGATTAAACTTGTCAAATGTCTTAGTAAAACAGAATGCCTAGAAATCAAGCAAATTCTCTTCACTATTCATAGCATTCTGGATGGGTATTCTGGATGGGTATGACTCTGGAATGCTAAAAGAAGTAGCAGTTCAGCATTCATTAATTCATTCATTAATTTTTACTTGAAAGGACCATGAAGTTGTTGGTTTTTTTATGTAATATTTCTTGGGTCATGATTTTCAAGTAGCATTTAGTAAATCCTACTCTGCTCTTTCAACAGAGATTTATATTTTCTGTAAGGTGCCTGGGATAAGGATTAGCCAAGGTGATAGGGAATATATTGGAAGGATTTGTAAATGGATTTTCCTAAATATAAGGCTTCCTAAATGTACTTCCTAAATATAAGGCTATATGGTTTCTCTTTTTAACATGCCAGTGACATAGCCAGAGGCTTACGTAAGGGTTGCTGTAAGGTTCATATGCTGCATGAATTTTGTTTGTTTATTGTTTGTTTGTTTATTATATTTATATGCCGCCCTTTTCCCCCGAAGGGGACTCAGGGCGGCTCACAACTCAAACCAGGTAAGGGGGATACAGACAAAAAAAATAAAAAAACGACACATAACAATGCATAATTAAAACACACAACAGTCATACCATTCGAGACGGGGGCAACAGCTCTTTAGCCCCAGGCCTGTCAGAACAGCCAGGTTTTAAGGGCTTTGCAGAAGGCCTGGAGGGTGGTGAGGGTTCAAATCTCCACGGGGAGTTCGTTCCAGAGGGTCGGAGCAGCCACAGAGAAGGCTCTCCTCCGGGTAGTCGCCAGTCGACACTGGCCGGCGGATGGAATTCGGAGGAGGCCTAATCTGTGGGATCTAATCGGTCTAATTTTGGAGATGTTCTTCAAAAAAACCCCATATTTTCCTATTTGGAAAACCTAATTATCTTGTACATTATGAGCCACAGTGGCGCAGTGGTAAGAGTGATAAGAAAAGAGGCTATTTCTGCTGACTGCTGGATCCAGTCTTCAGGGTACTTAGATCTGGCCTGTGGCGCTGCCCTGGAAACAGTGAAGGACCAGCCCGTGCTGCTTCTGCCAGCCAAACGGGCTCCCAAACTCCATTTTCGGCTGCCCTGGCCACCTGCAATCCCTCTGCCAGTGAAAACGGAGCTTGAAAGAGCCATGTGCAAGCTCTATTTTCACTGGCAGAGGGTTGCAGGAGGCCATGGCAGCCGAAAACAGAGCTCAGGAGCCTGTTTTTGCTGCCAGAAGAACCAAGCTCCACTCTTTCCAGGCACTAAGTATCCTACAGGGCGGATTCAAGCCCTGGCCTTGAGTTTGACACCCCTCTTTTCCTTCAAATTTCCTTTTTTCTTTTTTCTTTAATAAATGCAATGCTCAGGCATTCTCTCCTCTCCCGCGACACCCCACTGATTAAAGCACTTTCTTTTGCCCGCCTGAGCTCTGCCGCGGGTGAAAGAAAGTGCTTTAGGCTCAGGCGGGCGAAAGAAAGTGCTTTAGTCAGTGGCGTGTCTGGGGAGAGGACTGCCTCACCAGCCATAAACCTCACCACACATCACTGGTTTCTATCCATCGTTTCTTGTCTTGCCTTCTGGTGCTTTGGAGAATAGTTTGACTCCTACTTCTTTGCGGCAGCCCTTCAAATATTGGAAGACCGTTAGATGTCACCACTACTCATTCTTTTAATTAAACAAGCCACGCCCAGTTCCTGCAACAGTTTTTTGTTTGTTTTAGCCTCCAGTTCCCTAATCCTCTCTGTTGTTCTTCTCTGCATCTTTCCAGAGTCTCAACATCTTTTTTATAATATGATGACCAAAACTGGATGCCGTATTCCAGGTGTGGGCTTACTAAGGCTTTATAAAGTGGCACTTTATAAATGATGCAGTATTCTTACTAAGGATATTAAATATCCTTTTTTCCCCCCTGCTTGCAATGAAAATTCTGGTCTCTTGACGCAACTCTGCTGAGATGGTGTAACAATGACCAGAAATTTCCATAAGATTTTGTGGATTCATACTAAGGCCTTCTAGACCAGGGATCTCCAACCTTGGCAACTTTAAGCCTGGAGGACCTCAACTCCCAGAATTCCCCAGCCAGATGGCTGGGGAATTCTGGGAGTTGAAGTCCACCAGTCTTAAAGTTGCCAAGGTTGGAGACCCTTGTTCTAGACCAGCATTTGCCTCCATCAGATGTGAGGATGGTCATGGTTATAAAAATAGGAAGGCCCCACTACATGCCACCTTAAATCTCTGGAAGCGAGTCTTGTTGTGAACATAATAAACAGCTAAATAACATTTCAGAGGGCAGAGATGCCCATGGCAACTAACTTTGCAACCTTCACATAACTTACTAAATTAGACACAGTATATTTTTACCCTGGCGAATAAAAATAACTACCCACCTTGGGAGCTTTCTCACTGCTTCCAAGTCAGATTGAGGTAAAATGCCGGTCTAGATGAATAGGAAGACTAGCTGTCTGTCTTCAGAAATTTAATAAAACTTCATCAAAGTATAAAGTACCAAAAGCCTGAATTGGAGAATGTTTTTTAAAGAAAGTATTTATGCAGTTTATAAGCCCTCAGTGATGCTGAGTGGCATACGGCTCTAAAAAAAACAGTATGCAGGTAGTCCTTGATTTACGACCACGATTGAGCCCAAAATTTCTCTTGTTAAGTGAGACATTTGTTTAGTGGGTTTTGCCCCAGTTTATGACCTTTCCTGCCACAGTTGTTAAGTGAATCCCTGCAGGTGTTAAGTTAGTAACATGGTTGTTAAGTGAATCTGGCTTCCCCATTGACTTTTCAGAATGTCACAAAATGTGATCACCAGTGATGATATTCAGCCGGTTCAGACCGGTTTGAGCGTACTGGTAGTAGCAACCAGTGGTGGGTTATGACTGGTACACCCCGGTACTGGCATACCGGTGCCTTCTGGGAGACTGGGTACTGTTCTGGTACGGTGCTCTGGAGGGTCCACCTGCCCGCCCGCTCTTCTGCACTTCCGCACACATGCACGGAGCATACGGTGCCTGCATAATGCTCCTCCAAGCAGCTGGAGTGTCGCAGAGGCGACGCAGGAGGCAAGGGTACATGCGCATGCTGCATGTGTGCACACACGTGCTGTGCACATTCATGTGGTGGACACCCGGCCCTATTGCACCCTACCAGTTGCACCGGGATCTGGAACCCACCACTGGTAGCAACCTACAGGTGGGCCCACCCATCCGCCCCGGTGGTATGCTGTCCTATTTAGCCATGTTTTCTAAGCCGCGTGCATGCATGCAAGCTGTGTGCAAAGCACATGCAAAGAAGGCCACGAGCATGCACGGAAGGTGCACGAGTGAAGCAAGTGTGCGCGCACGTTCCTATTTTCCGTGTGCAGCGAACCAGTGGTAAAATTATGTGAAACCCACCTCTGGTGATCATGTGATTCCATTTATGACCCCTGCAACTGTCATAAATATGAGTCAGTTGCTCAACGTCTGAATTTTGATCATGTGAGCATGAGGATACTGCAACGGTCGTAAATGTGAGAAACAGTAATAAGTCACTTTTTTTTTACTGCCGCTGTAACTTTAGTTGGAACATTTTCTCTTGTTTCTTAATACTTCTTTTTCTTTCTTAGTTCCTCACTCTTGACACAAGAGGCTGTCAAGAAAGGAATATATTGCTTTTACCAGACGTTAAAATTGATTGCTTTAATTTTGAAATGAGGCCAAAGGTGTCTCGTGTGCTCCCTGGACTCACACCGCCTACTCATAAGTCTTCGGGATCAACTAGTTGGCCAAAATCCATGTGTGAATCACTCAATGTCCGCACTGCACCCATCAGTCCTGTGTGGATGCCAGCTGGATGCTAAGCCAGTTGAAGACATTTCTGTCTGAATGGTGATATTTCAGCGGTGACTTGCCCAGTGCTAACTCTAGACCAGTGATGGTTAACCTTTTTTGGGCATCGAGTGCTGGAACTGGAGTGTGCAAAGGAGTGCCGGAACCCAAAAGAGAGTGCCTGGTCGGTGCGCATGCACGCGGCAGCCAGCTGCACTTCCGGGTTCCATCATGCATATGCGTGGCGGACAGCTAGTCCATTATCCATACGCCGCGGGCAGGTGCTCTCTTTTGGGTTCCGGTGCATGCACCTTTTTTGCAATAATATAGCCCAAACCAGTTGTAGCATCTAGGTTGTTTAATGTGCAGCTCCATTATGAGGACATAAACCACTTAATGAAAAGTTCTAGCCCAGAGAGGGAAAGTTTTGATCTACAGACACCGCTGAGCAACTATTTTGAGTAGAACCACTAGGAATGAGGAATGCTGAGAATTGTACTTCAGCCCCAAGTTCTTCATCTCTTTTTGCAAGATTAGGTGACCATTCACCTGAAGTTCTATCCACCTCTAAGTTATTAAACTTGTCAGTGGGAATAAATATTGGAGATCTGTTGAAAGGATTACCTGGTTATTTTAATGGAGACTCTGGAAAGAGTGCAGAGAAGAGCAACTAGGATGCTTAGGGGACTGGAGACTAAAACATATGAAGAATGGTTGCAGGAACTGGGTATGTCTAGTCTAGTGGAGAGAAGGACCAGGGGAGACACGATAGCAGTCTTCCAATATCTGAAGGACTGACACAGAGAGGAGGGGGTCAAACTATTTTCCAAAGGACCCGAAAGCCAGACAAGCAATAGCAATAGTTAGGCTTATATACCGCTTCATAGGGCTTTCAGCCCTCTCTAAGCGGTTTACAGAGTCAGCATATTGCCCCCAACAACAATCTGGGTCCTCATTTTACCCACCTCAGAAGGATGGAAGGCTGAGTCAACCTTGAGCCTGGTGGGATTTGAACAGCCAAACTGCTGAACTGCAGTCAGCTGAAGTAGCTTGCAGTGCTGCATTTAACCACTGCGCCACCTCGGCTCTTGGATTGATTCAACCTAGATGGATTGATGAATAATGGATTGATTCAACCTAGAAACAAGGAGGAACTTTCTGACACTGAGAACAATCAAGCAATGGGACAGGAGTTGCCTTCAGAAGTTGTGGGAGCTTCATCACTTGAGACTTTCAAGAAGAGATTGGACTGCCGTTTGTCAGAAATGGTGTAGGGTCTCCTGCTTGAGCGAGGGGTTGGACTAGATGACCTATAAGGTCCCTTCCAACTCTGTTAACCTGTTAATTCTGTTAAATGGCAGGCTTTGAAAACCATCTCCAAAGTCTTCAGCTGTTTTAGGGAAACATTATCCGAGGTGGAAATTTTGAAGGTGCGTGGAAGGTGAGGGGGGGCAGCATTGGTGAAAAGCCGCACACTCAAGTTTCAGCATCTTTATTGTTTCCAGATTGAATTCTGGTCCATTAAGCAGCAGCTTTTAATTGGATAATGCGATTTCAGGAATATGGTGAATAATAAGTTCATTACACCTATTATCGAGTGGATGATTACAAAGGATGTGCGGGAGAAAAGGATATTAAATGGGAAGCCTTTTGTCGCCTTAAACACCTTCTCCACAATCTACAGACTTGTAAATCTTTAATCATAAAGACTTCCTCCTCGATCCTTGGCTCTTGTGATTAAAAAAACAACAACAATGGTGGCAGTTGTCAAATGGGTACTGATCTTCTGAAAGGAATGTTCGTTTATTGAGGAAATTTGCATGGCTTTAAAAGACAAACAAACTAAACCCACCAGAATTTTTAACCCCTGATTTCCTAGATCAGGGGGCTCTCCAAAATTGTTCCTCAGCAGCCTCTGTTACTGGATTCTTCTCCGAACTCTGATGGATCTCTAGGGACTCCAAACTTGGCAACTTTAAGACGACTGGACTGCAATTCCCAGAATTCCTCAGTCAGCCAACTCTCAATTCTGGAGTTGAAGTCCACAAACTCTGTAATGAAGAATATCAGCAACTCCTGGGATTCAAGATCTCCTTATATAGCAAAAGTATTAACGACTGCTTGCCATTTAAAGAAGTATTTGGCTTCCTGTTTTGGGCAAGCTGACCTGATTCCATCTGTTCTTTAGTAACCATCTGTTTGCTCATAATTTCTTTACTTACTCTTTCTAATGTGAGAACCAGCTTTATACCAGCTGAGATACTCAACTTTTATTATTTCTGTCATACCCTTCAAGATTCTTCCTTCTCTGGTCCAACTTACCACTTCTTGGCATCTTTTTTTTTAACTGACCTTTACTTTTCCATTGCTTATGAGTCTCTCCACTTTGTTCCAGAAGTCCTCATTTGTTCCCCCTTCTTGTTGTTCAAATTGGTTCTCCTCTTCCCCCACATCACTGATCTTTATACTGACTGGACTTTCCATGCTGAGTGGTACTGGCAGCAGAGGTGGGTTCCAGTGGTGGGTTCTGGATCCCATTGCAACCAGTATGGTGCAACAGGACCGGGCATCCACCACATGCATGCATGCAGCATGCACGCACATGCGTATTTACCACCCATGACAATCCAGCTGCTCGGCAAAGCATCACACAGGCGCTGTATGCTCTGTGCACATGCGCGTAAGCCCTGATCGGCTCAAATACAGGGTAAGGAGGGTGGGCCCTCCGGAGCACTATACCGGAATGGTACCTGGTGCTTTCAGCAGGCACCGGTATGCCCGTACCGGGGCGTACTGGTCGTATCCCACCACTGGTGGATTCCTACCAGTTCGACAAGTAGGTAGTAACTTGCCCTGCCATGCCCCCAAACCGGTTCTCTCGGCAGTGCCATAGGCAGCATCATCTTGCTTTTTGCTTCTGTGCACACACAGAAGCATTTTTTTAGTACTGTGCATGTGCACATAGCACATATCAAGTATGCATGGTGCATCCCTGACCGAACTGGCAGTAGCAACAGCCAGAACACACCCCTGACTGGCAGCTATATTCAACATAGATGAGGAAGAATGGTTTCTATTCCGTAGTGGTGCAGTGGTTAGAATGCAATATTGCAGGCTAACTCTGCCCACTGCCAGGAGTTCAATCCTCCCCACTACAAAGTTGATTCAGCCGTCCTCAGAGATGGGTAAAATGAGGACCCAGATTGTTGGGGGCAATAGGCTGACTCTGTAAACTGCTTAGAAAGAGCTGTAAAGCACTGCGATGCAGTATATGTCTAAGTGCTATTGCAATTTCTATATTTACTTTTCACTTTCCAATCAATCACAAAGAGGTGATAATGGGGTGGGGGGGACCCCATTCTTACTACAGGGAGTCCTTGACTTACAATCATTTGTTTAGTTTCCATTCAAAGTTGCAGTGGCACTGAAAAAAAGTGACTTAAAATGGTTCCTGGCACTTAAGACCATCACATCTTCCCCACTCACATCCTAAACATAACCTAACCCTAATCTAAATTTAGCTGCTTGACATACTCAACATCTACTTATGTATTTACTAGCTGGATATCCATACTTCACTATGAAACTATGTGATCAAGCTTGATACATTGACACTTAAAGCTTGAAAATTAATGTAGACTGTGTCTACATTAGCATCAGAGTGTGTTAATATAAGGCAACTGGCAGTTGGAACAGAGTTCTTTTCAGGTGGGGAGGGAGAGTAGAGTGTGAGAACCTGGATTTTGTTAACAATCACTTGATTCACTTAATTGCAATGATTAGGTAAACAACCATGGCACAAAAGGTTGCAGCATTGTGTGCAACTCACTTAACAACTGCCTTAACTAGCAATGAATATTGTGGTCCCAATTGGGATCATAATTTGAAAGTTACCTGTCTTCATTACTCTTCGTGCATCTTAGCTAAATTTCTGGATTAGATCGCAAACTATATCACACTACACATAAATTGCAGCTCACTTTTTAACCCCACCAAATAATTTGGGCTTACCCATCAATTAGGCAGCTGGACTCATCATCCTTGATCCCTTTCCAAGCATCAGGGGTGTCAAACTCAATTTCATTGAGGACTGCATCAAGCTTATGTTGGACCTCAGGGGCCTGGGGTGGGCGTTACCAGGATGGGCATGGCCAGCTTGATGTCAGTCATGTTGGGGATGCCTGTGGCAGCCCGAGCTCTCTGCCAGTGAAAACAGGCTCCTGAGCTCCATATTCATCTGCAACGGCCTCCTGTAACCTTTTGCCAGTGAAAATGGTGCTCATGGCCCTCCCAAGCTCCATTTTTTTTGTGGCAGAGGTACCGTGGGCCAGTCCTTCACTGTTTCCAAGGCAGCTCTGTGGGCCAGATCTAAACACCCCATGGGCCAGATCCGGCCCCCGGGCCTTGAGTTTGACACCTCTGCCATACATGACCAAGTTAAATTGCATCCGGATAGATCTACGGGGGCCCCTCCAGACAGCGCCCCTCAATCTTTTGGGCACCAGGGATCAGTTCTATGGTGAGAAGTTTTTCCATGGACCAGAGAAGGTGTGCTTTCATGTACTGCCTGTATCCCATGGATGGATCTTTGCTTGTTTGCACGGGCCAGTTTCTGGCATGCCACAGCCCAGTACTGGTCCACAACCCCAGTGTTGGGGGGGGCTGCTCCAGATGATCAGAAGATCCAGTGGCAGAGCTTCAGTCAAAGTTCTGGCAGCAGAAAACAAGAGCCGGCAGCTGAGAACAGACATTTGTGAAGTCGGACACATAAAGGGGAGGGGAAGGAAGACAGTTGTGAGCGAGTCCCCGCTCCTCTTCATTCCCACCGCAATCAATCAGATAATTCCCATGCTAGAACTTAAGCCTGTGCTCCAGCAATCAGTCCCTTGCAGTCTCTAATTATGTCTGCAACTCTGAATGGCCCCGTGGTGAAAAATGAGCTCTGTGTCCAATAAGCTGCATTCTCAGATAAAATATGAGCATTTATTTAAAGTACGGCCTCCACTCTGGATGCCAGACTGAGAGCGTACCAAAGTAATAAGAGGGCAGATGTCTTGAGATTAATGGGGGGGGGGACCTATGTCATCTGGGCAACCTGGCAACCGGCTCATTTTGGGGGGAAATTTCACCCTCTGCTCTTTGGATTGCTCATTAATTGCCATAGTGCTAAATAGTCACCCCTTGCTTTCCCCTTTGATCTGCGTTAAGGCAGAAGAAGCAACATATGAATTCATTCTTAGCAGAACCCCATTCAAAACATGATCGATCTAATTTTTCTTCCCCCTCTGGGCAGGAAGGGGGGGAAAAAGAGAGTTTGTTGGAACAATTTTGATGGTTTTTGTTGTGAATATACATTATGATGTACCTTTTCTTTGCCAAGCTGCTGAATAGGAGGCTTCCTCCCATCCTTCTAAAGCATTTTACAATGAATTGCACGATGCAAAGAGATGTCTTTAAGCCTGGTACCAAGTGGGTTGTCCCCCCCCTCTCCCCCCCTTCCAATTATTCTGTAATTCACACCCTGCAGGCTGGAAAGCTCCCGAGTCACCACAGTAGGGAAAATAAATGATTAGGACTTGCTGTTGTCTGCAGGGAAGGCGAATTATGTTCTGCAGGGAAAGTCAGGAAGCTTTGTGTAGATGCACTGAGCTGAGTGTTCTCACTGCTTGGGAATAAACATCTGTTACTTGAATGTGGCATCACCACTTTGGAATTCTTTATCATTATTACTACTGCATGATCTTCTTCTTCTTCTTCTTCTTCTTCTTCTTCTTCTTCTTCTTCTTCTTCTTCTTCTTCTTCTTCTTCTTCTCCTCCTCCTCCTCCTCCTCCTCCTCCTCCTCTTCCTCCTCCTCCTCCTCCTCTTCCTCCTCCTCCTCCTCCTCCTCCTCCTCCTCCTCCTCCTCCTCCTCCTCCACCACCACCACCACCATCACCACCACCACCACCTTGTATTTGATCTAGTCCAACCCCCTGCTCCAGCAGGAGACATTATACCATTTCTGTGGCTGTCTAGTCTTTTCTTCAAAATCTCCAATGATGAAACTCCCACAACTTCTAAAGTCAAGTTGTTCCATTGATTGATTGTTCTCACTGTCAGAACATTTTTCCTTATTTCTACATTGAGTCTCTCCTTGATCAGTTTCCATCCATTGTTCCTTGTCTGGTCCCGTCTTCTCTATGATAACACCTCAAATATTGGAACAATGCAATTATTTCACCTCTGATTCTTCTCTTCACTAGACTAGCCATGCCCAGTTCTTGTAACTGTTCTTCATATGTTTTAGCCTCCACTCCCCTAATCACCTTTGTTGCTCTTCTCTGCATTATTTCTACAGTCTCAACATCTCCTCCTCCTCCACCACCACCACCTCCACCACCACCACCACCTCCTCCTCCTCCTCCTCCTCCTCCTCCTCCTCCTCCTCCTCCTCCTCCTCCTCCTCCTCCTCCTCCTCCTCCTCCTCCTCTCTTGGTGACGTCTAGCTACTCACCAAAGCTTTTTGTTCCACAGCTGTTAAAACTCAGGGTATATTGTCCTCTCCCCTCTTCTAAAGTTGTTAAGTTTTCCCCAAGGAGTCTCATTTTAACAATAGAGCTCTCAAGGAGTTCTTTATGGTAGCATTGTCCAAAGAAGGAGCATCTGTTTATGGCCTAGCTCTTGAATGACTTTATTTGACCCAGGTTTGCAGAGCCTGTTCTTTTTTAATTGCCCCTTTCTTTGTCTGGCTAAGAAGGGCTACATTGTATTCTGAAAGCAAATCAAAGGAAGTTTATCTTTCGTTAGCAAATATTGTGTGTGTAGGACTGCCACTTCTTTTTTTGTCTCTTTCTGTGAGTGTGTTTGTGTGTATGTATGTGTGTGAGAGAGTCACATGTATGTATGTAAGTTTCCTCCCTCCCTCCCTCCTTCCTGCTTTCTTTCTTTCTTTCTTTCTTTCTTTCTTTCTTTCTTTCTTTCTTTCTTTCTTTCTCCTGTCTATCAATCTAACTAGCTATCTTCTCTACTCCTCTAATGCTTTTAGTTTTTCAATATTCTCTGATCAATAGTTCATGATGATTTGACAATGTTTACTAATGCTGATAGCTTCTGATTCTGAACTCAGCCTGATTCTAATCCCTGTTCAACATTAAAAGGTTCATCCTGACTATTCTCTAACAGTCATTTCATTCTGTCATAACTACTGAAGGTTTGTGCTGTGAATGTCCCTGATTCTTTCTGTTTCAGATATGGTAAATATATCCTCTCAATCTGTGTCTATGCCCCCCTCCTCCTCCAACTTTTGAGAAAGGGAATTTCAGAGACTTTCAGGCCATCTTTCTAAAA
Source organism: Thamnophis elegans (assembly GCF_009769535.1). Taxonomy (NCBI): domain Eukaryota; kingdom Metazoa; phylum Chordata; class Lepidosauria; order Squamata; family Natricidae; genus Thamnophis; species Thamnophis elegans. Next base: position 137,164,756 of record NC_045543.1, on the reverse strand, counting down.
AGATGCAGACTTACTAAAGGTGCCAGCCTCTAAATTTCAACTCTTCTAGTTTCTTGAGGTTAACATTTTGTAATTTTATGGGATCACGGAAGGTCACTTCTGAGACTGTGTTTCTTCGGGAATTGTCCAAAGGATAGTGTGATCAAGTTGATAAGATTCTTGACTGACTCTTGGTGAGATGTAAGTCTCCCAAACTTGTGACCTAGCTGCCTTGGCCTGGAATAATCAAGGTTTATAATCAGCTGTAGCATGATTCAGAACCAAACGTAAATGACTTGGACTGGGAGTTTTGATGAATCAGAATTACTGTTTTGATACAGAAGTTTATATTTGTTTTTCTTTTGTTTGTTTGTTTTTTAAAAAAAAACCTATAACCTCTAGTGTCGTGATGGCGAACCCATGGCACGTGTGCCACAGGCACGCAGAGACATATCTGTTGGCATGCAAGCCGTCAGCTCCAGCGCCAGTTTCCGAACTTCCAGTTGGCCTGTTGGGCCTGTTTTTCACCCTCCCCAGGCTCCAGAGACTTTCCTGGAGCCTGGGGAAAGCGAAAACTTCCTCCCCGCCCCCCCGGAGGCAATTCCAAGCTCAGTTTGGAGGTGAGCAGTGTGGCGCACATGGAGGGAATGTGGGTGGAGGTTTGTCCGTGCATGCGCATGTGGGGGCGTGCTTTACATTAGAGGTGCTGGCATGCACATGTGCTATCATTTTTGGCACCCAACCACAGAAAGATTAGCCACCATTGCTCTGGTGCATTTCAGTTCCAAAAGACTGGAACTGAAAAAAATAGATTGAATTTGAAATTAAACAAGATGATGGGTTTTGATTTTGCAGGTTGGATTTCAGGTTTTGGGACACAAGCTTATTCTCAATCGGACAAGTACTTATTCTCTGCAAGTTTGGAATCGGGCAAATGCTGGACAGCTATTTTGTCATCTGTGACAAGAAGAGACATTTTGTGATGATTTGTGCATTGATAACTGTTAGCTAAGCTCCCTGTTGGGAGAGCGAGTACATTCAGCGAAGCTTTGTGACAGTTGTGTTGGAGAACACACAAACCAGTGTACAGAGACACTGCAGTTTAAATAGGCTTTTACTTTCGTGGAAATAGAGGTATCAGAGTCCGTCAAACAGTCCAAGTCATGCACGGATAAGACAGTCAGTCATCAATGTCTTTCAGTTAAGGGATAATCCAAATAACATAGTCCAGTATCATACAAACAGTCCGGTACTCAAAGTTTGCTAGCAGATGCAAAACTTACAACAGCTCACGGCACTTCCAGATCAGCCCAGCATCTAACAAACAGAGAGAGCTAACAGTCGTTCTGGCTCCCTCTTATGGCCGATTGATGAAAACAGCAACCAATCACATTTTACAGTATGATTTAAAGAAACAGATACAACATTGTTACATGATTTATATATTGCCAACCCAACCGTTAGAATTATATTCCTAACAATAACTTCTTTATTTAATTTCTCTAGCCACCTATCTTGCCTTCGGTTTGCCTTCAGAAGCTTTGGCTGCTAGCTTGCCTTCAGAAGTTGTGGGTGCTCCATCACTGGAGGCTTTTAAGAAGAGATTGGACAGTCACTTGTCTGGAATGAAAAGTGGGTTGTATTAGAAGATCTCCAAGGTTCCTTTAAACTCTGTTGTTCTGTTCTGTTCTATCTCAAGCAGGTGACTCTGCTTCTAACTTCAAGGATAGATCAATACATTATGCTCCTTTTAACAGAATAATAGAATAACAGAGTTGGAAGGGAACTTGGAGGCCTTCTAGTCCAACTCCCAACTCAAGCAGGACACCTTATACCATTTCAGACAAATGGTTGTCTAATCTCTTCTTAAAAACCTCCAGTGTTGGAGCACTTACAACTTCTGGAGGCAAACTATTCGATCAATTAATTGTTCTCGCTGTCAGGAAATTTCTCCTTAGTTCTAGGTTGCTTCTCTCCTTGATGAGTTTCCATCCCTTGTGTCTTGTCTTGCCTTCTGATGCTTTGGAGAATAGGTTGAATAGATCACCTCTTCTTTGTGGCAACCCCTTAGATATTGGAACACCACTATCATGTCGTTCCCTAGTCCTTCTTTTCATTGATCTGAGCAGTTTAATGTTTAGTTTAGGGACAGTCCTCAGGCCTTTAATTTGGTTTAGGGAGAGTCCTTGACACTAGCTGACACAAATGGTGAAGAAGTTTTCCATAGCCCTGTTGGCTTCTTAATCCAATGCAAGGTGCTTCAAAGATTTGTGGCTTAATCCCATATTATCTACAGGAGTTCCAACTCTTGTGGAGTTTTCCCTTCATTGTTAGGCAATCAACAAGATACTTCTAGCTCTTGTCAAATATATGTTTCATGTAGGTGATCATCCCTTTGAGGGAAGCCCTTTTAATTATATCACTACAGTGTAGCTTCTTGGGAAGAACTTGACATGGATGAAGGCCAGCACAGTTAAAGAACTGGAAGCTGTGATTTCACAAAACAACAACAACAACAACAACAATAATAAATGGATGATTTAAAGCTGTTTGGTAAAACAAAAGCTGAACTGATTTTATTAATTGAAAGCAGAAAAGAATTTAGCCAAGACATTGGTATGTAGTTTGGAATTGATAAATGTGCAACAATGGCAAACAAGGCAGGCAAGGTCCTAGAAGATGATGGAATAGAACTTGAGAATGAAGAAATGATAAAGGCAGTAAAACCAGAAGAATGCTACAAGTACGTGGGGATTTTAGAGGCCTCTGACTTAATGCATAATAAAGTCAAGGAATTAACCTCAGCCAAGTACATTCAATGAATTTGCAAGATTTTAAAGCCCAAACTGAGTAGAGGAAACATCATAAAAGCCATAAATACCTGGGCTATACATGTAATTCAATACTCTGCAGGAATAATTGACTGGACCCAGATGGAGTTGGACAATTTGGACAGAAAAACAAGGAAGCTTATGACAATTAATCATTCTTTGTACCCTAAAAGTGATGCTGACCGATTGTATCTACCAAGAGCAGAGGATGGTCGAGGACTCCTACAAGTAAAGCAGACTGTGGAAGAAGAAAGACACAGCTTGAGTGATTACATCCAGAAAAGTGAAGAACCAATGATTAGGGAAGTAAATAAAGGAGACCTTTTGAAGACAACGAAGTTAAAAGCTGAATATAAGAAAGAAGTAATTGACAAGCGAGCTGAGAATTGGAAAAGCAAAGCTATACATGGCCAATACTTGAAAAGTATTGAAGGCAAAGCTGACCAAAAACTAACTTGGAACTAGGTAAGATCAGGAGTACTGAAAAAAGAAACAGAAGGCTTTATTTTGGCAGCTCAAGAACAAGCCTTAGCCACAAACTGCATGAAGGCAAAAATTCAACATGTTACCACCAACAGCAAATGTCGCCTCTGTAATGAAAAAGATGAGAGAGTCGACCACTTGATCAACAGGTGCAGCAAAATTTCACAAAGTGACTACCTACAACACCATGACCGCGTTGCTAAGATTATTCACTGGAAATTGTGCCAAAAGTTTGGATTTGAGTACAGCAAAAACCACTGGGACCGTTAAATTGAGAAGGTTTTAGAGAATGAGAAGGTCAAGATCTTGTGGGACTTCAGAATCCAGACTGACAGGCACGTGGCTTACAACACACCTGACATAACAATAATTGAGAAGAAAAAAGTATGGTTCATTGACCTTGCAATACCTGGTGATGCACGAATTGAAGATAAACAGCAAGAAAAAAATCACAAAATGCCAGGACTTGCAAATTGAGGGTGAGCGACTGTGGAAAAAGAAATGAGGTGTTGTCCCAATTGTAATTGGAGCCCTTGGAGCAATACCTAAAGGGCTACCTCGCTATTTGAAAATTCTGACTTGAACATTCTGACTACAAAAAACCCCACCCTACTTGGAATAATTTATATCCTCCGACGGTACCTTACCTAGATCCTTGGTTAGGACTCGAGCTGTTGAGCTACCAGCCAGCCCCAAAGGCTGTGAATCTCACCAAAGATTATCATCATCATCATCATCATCATCATCATCATCATCTGAAGAGCATCAGGCTGCCAATGGCTAGTGCAGAGTTTCAAGAAAGCAAAATGTAGTAAAAATAGATTAAAAATATGTCAGGATGATTGAAGCTTAGGTTTATTTGAGACATGATAATGACTTCTCTCACCAAAGGTTGTAGAAGATGAGCAAGAAGGCTTATGGACTTCTTAACCTTGATGAAACTGCCCTAAAGGTTTGAGAGAATAGGACTATGTCTCCCAAAATAAAACTGAATTGAGGGTTAAAAAAAACCCCAATGTATTAATTGCAGCTAACTGCTAAAACCATGGCTGGCTGTGAAAGAAGCAGAAGAAAGAAGAGAAGAGGTGATATGGACATAAAATAAGAATGAGCCTATTTATCACAGTTGTTTCAGACTAGTGAGTCTAGTTGAAATTCCAACATTGATTTTTCCCCCCCATGAAAATAATGAACCTTTAACTATTTAATTAAGATTTTTAATCAGTGCAGCCAATATTCATTTATGCTCATGAAAGAAGAATTAATACAGCTTTTCGGTAGTCAATAATTGATATAAAAGAAAACAGTTATGGATCTTCCTGTAACTTATAATATTGCACAATTGCTCAAAAACCCTTGCACCATCCCCCCCCTTTCATTCTGTCAACTCCAACTCAGGTTAATATATGGACATGATCCTGAATTTCCATCATCGTTCATGAGATCGTGACCGATAACAGAACTAATTGCAGGGAAAATTCTTATTGATCTTGAAAATGACCTGGGTGGTGGAACCAGATTAAATTCAAACCTTAGTTCTCAATATATATTTACCCAGGCATCCATTATTTCATTCTTTTATTCCTTCGTTTGGCAACTTTACATTTAATTCACGTTGCAGGGATATCATGTACAGGATTAAAATCAATTTTCCATGAAATTAGCAGTAGACTCCATTTATATCACAGTGTGGAATTAATTGTTGGTCATTGGATGACAGCAAGAATATGTGTTCATTACAACAACAATAACAATGGCACTCACCCCCAGGAAGCTAACAAAATTGGATTTCCCTAAAACACGGGACTTTTTAAACTGTTTAAGTATCCCACCTTTTTAACCGTTATTACTTTGCAATTTTAATATGAAAATCAGCGTGGATTTCTGAGTTTGAGAGCAGGAATGTACTTTGTTTTCTTATCTAAAGAGGCAGAGTGAGAAAATTGGAATCGGACACTTATTCTATGCATCAGGGATAGTCCCAAATAGTCTTATTTGCAGTACCACCATATATGATCACCATACAAATGAAATAAATCATCTCATGATCAAAAAGGAACATTAGTGCATTTGAACTCAAGGCCTCGGCCAGCGATGGCAAACCTTTTTTGGCTTGTGTGCCAAAAGCAGGAGGGAGTGCAGGAGGAGCGTTATGCCGCCCCCATAATGCAATGCACGACCCCCAGCGCACATGACAGGCATTCCCCCCATTTTTTGCATGCCCTACTTAGGCAGGAAATCCTCTACCATTTCAGACAAATTCCTCCTCCTTGCTGAATCCTATTCTACTCCAGGGGGAGGACATGGGGTGTGCAAATCTTGCACTTTTAATTCAGGAGAACCTAGGGGAAATGGTTGGTGAGTTCCCATGTTGATGGTAGAAATAGAAAAACCTCTCTCTCTAGAACAGGGGTGTCGAGCACAAGTCCTACAGGCCGGATCCAGCCCATGATATGGTCAGATATGGCCCACAGGGCCATCCTGGAAAATGTAAGGAGCTGGCCCATGTCACTTTGGCCCAGTCTATCCAGTGCGAAGAGGAAACAGCAGGCCATTGTGACTTCGGCCTGGTCTACTCAGTGCGAAGAGGAAACATGCCAGCAGTTTTTCGAGTGGCGGCAAGCTGGCCATGCCCATCCAGTTGGCCACACCCATCCAGACAGCAATGCCCACCCAGCCCCCTGAGGTGAACCACAGCCCTGATGCGGCCCTCAATGAAATTGAGTTTGACACCCCTGGTCTAGGTGGATCTCTGCTACAAAGGATTTCAAAAATAAACCACTAGAGGTCAGTGAAGAGTAAAACCTTTTGTCTCTTCTTTTTTGTTGCCATCTAATGGTCATCTGCAATTTTGTCTCTTTGATATATATTTGGAAGAGAAAGAGAGGGGGGCAAAAGAGAACTAATGGCCTTTCCACAATTGCTACCTCTGTTTGGCTCTGAGTGTCTTTTGCTGCCTTCAGGATGCAATGAAACCATTTTATTTGGTGACTCTGTGAGAACCTTTGGAAACAATACCAAATTTAGGGTTAAACATTTTGAATCTCTGGGAGGCTGGGCAGCTGGGAACCCCACACATATCCCTAATGCAGAGAATTCAAGCCGTGTGTAAAATAAAAACCAAACGGCTTCAACTTATCCCAGCTAAATCTTAAAAGGTTTGGAGAAAAGGAGAAAAATGGTTAATTTGATGTCAACTCCCAAGTTGAAAAGTTGGAGAGCAAAGGAAAAAAAAAAGGAAGGAGGGGGGGGGGGAAGGTGACTGATATGGAAGCCAAGAAAAACTAAGAAAGGAAACCATAAATAGATCTAGGCAAACACATTCCTTTACTTCTTGCTTCTTGCTCTTTAACACCAAAGATGATTTGTTTTTAATTTACACTTCCCATCTGTTGATTTCAGGCCTGTCAGAAGCATTGGTTGAGGTCTTCGGTCTTGTGACAGTAATGAATTTTCATGGCAGCCCACATGGCCTTTTGACACCCAGCGCCAGGAGGGGGCCAGCTTTTGAAAGATGCTGCATCTGCTATCTGTTGGATGAAGGCTGCAGCTGTTGTCTGCTGGCAGATTGACACATTCGCTCTCTTTTCTCCCACCCTCAGCAGTTCCCATCCCTTTCTGACTGTGTTCCCCAGAAACAAACCCCACCTTTGACAATGAATGGACAGCCTTTCTTGGAAATAAAACAGGAATAATGAGGGAGGAGATAAGTTCAGGTATTGTCTTAAGAGCAGAAGGACTCCACTTTAGGGCAGGCAAAGGGCACTGAGCCTTATGGTGGCATATGGTAGCCCACTCCAGAAGACAGCAGTTCAGGGGCCAGAAATGGATAGGCCAGAATGGGAAAAAAGTTTTATTTAATGTAGATGCCATTAACACTGAGTTATTTAAATATGATCAATAGGTTTGAAATCTTTAATAATTACTCATTGTATGTCATATCTGATCAGGTGTGAAATTCACCAGGTTCTGACAGGTTCTGGGGAACCGGTAACTTAAATTTTGAGTAGTTCAGAGAACCGGCAAATACTACCTCTGGCTGGCCCCAGAAAGGGGTGGGAATGGGAATTTTGCAATATCCTTTCCCCAAGAGTGGGAAGGGAATGGGGATTTTGCTGTGACCCGACAAATGCGCGCCCGGCAAAAGCGCGCCGACAAAAGTGCGGTGAGAAAACCATGATGTCGAAAGCGCACCCACAAAAGCACGCCCACAAAAGCACGCCCACAAAAGCATGATTAGGGTTAGGGTAAAGGTAAGGTTTAGGGTTGGGGTTAGGGTTAGGGTTAGGGTTATTACGTTGTTTTCGCGTCCCACTATTTTGTTTGTTGATGGTGCGCTTTTGTCAGTACGCATTTGTCGGCGCCCTTTTGTGGGCGCGCTTTGAACGGCGCGCTTTTGTCGGCGCAGTTTTGACAGGCGCGCATTTGTCGGTGAACCGATTTTGCAGTATCTTCCCCCTGCTACACCCACCAAGCCATGCCCACAGAACCGGTAGTAAAAAAAAAAAATCACCACTGTATTAGATGTTAGAACTAGGTGGTGATTTTTGGAGAAGCATCAAGGGACACTTGATCATCTTAGGGGTAGCATGTAGCCTTGCCATTTAGAGTCAGGCACTTCTGATTTATGTGATGTCGTTGGGGTCCCTTCCAACTCTACCTGTGCATATCACATTGTATATCTCTCTTGCAAGATGTTTTTGGTACCTGTATTTCAATGGGAAAGACAGACAGAGAGACAGACAGACAGAGAGACAGACCGACAGACAAGTGACAGAAGGAAAGAGAGGGGGGAGGGAGGAGAGATGGATATGGATATAAGGATATAAATATAAATGATACAGGGAGGCGGTGGCTCAGTGACTAGGACGCTGAACTTGTCGATCAGAAAGATCAGCCGTTCGGCAGTTCGAATCCTTAGTGCCTTGTAACAGAGTGAGCTTGTCCCAGCTTCCGCCAACTTAGTAATTCGAAAGCATGTAAAAATGCAAGTAGATAAATAGGAACCACCTTTGGTGGGAAGGTAGTAGTGTTCTGTGTGCCTTTGGTGTTTAGTCATGCTGGCCACATGACCACGGAGACGTCTTCAGACAGCGCTGGCTCTTTGGCTTTGAAACAGAGATGAGCACCGCCCCCTAGAGTTAGGAACATCTAGCACATATGTGTGAGGAGAACCTTTACTTTTGCCTATAAATGATACAGATCATTATGCTGTAAGGACACTTTAGTGGGGTTTTCTTTCTTTTCTCTATCTTTCCAATCTTTCCCCCTTCTCCTTCTCCTCCTTCTTCTCTCCTGCCTTTTATCTCCCACCCATCCTCCACCTGCCATTTGGTCTGAGCCTCTAGAGGGTTTCTCCCCAGTGGGAGTCCAGGGTCAACCTCTGTTTCTCTGAAGACAGGGCTTTCTTTCCTTGGAGGAGAACTACAATGTCTGTTATTGATATTCTTGGCTCGGCATCTCCTGGGACCACGCGGGGAGCTTTTACAGATCTTCATTCGCCATGTTATACTAAAAGTCGGGGTGAGAGTTTGTACAATCAAGGAGCTGGAATAATAAAACAATAGAACAAGCAACAGGGAAAGCAGAAAGCTAAAGAGAGGCCAAAGGTTGGAGCTGTCAGCTCAGTGATTAATTCTTGAGCATTGTTCAACTACTGTCATTTAACGATGAGCTGAAATCTTCTAATTGCCTTTTTTTGATAGAACTGTTATGCCTAGTAACTGTGGCTTGCTCTGAATAATCCTGCTTCAAACAGCAATGCCAGAGACAATCTCACTTCAGCTTCATATGGACTTGATGATGGGAGAAAATATGGTGACTTCTGGTGTATGTGTGTGCATGTGTGTTTATGATTTATTGTTTTCTTTTTTCAGAAAAAAAAATCCATGGAGGAAAATAGATGCTACTCTTGAAGCAATAGGGTCTTTTTGATATTGATGGGGAAAATATGATCTGATAATAACTGAAAATTGACTGAGAGTAGGAAGAATAATTATGGTAGCAATTGCAATAGCTGTTAGACCTATATACCACTTCACAATGTTTTAAAGGCCTCCCTAAGTGGTCATGATATTGATCCCAACAATCTGCTGACCTCAGAAGGATGGAAGGTTGAGTCAACCTTGAGCTGGTCTGGATCAAACTCCTAGCAGTGGGCAGAGTTAGCCTGCAATACTGTATTCCAACCACTACAATATCATGGCTCTCTTTCAATATGGAAGGGTTTTTTTTGGCTATAGATTACTATTACCTTCTTCCCCAATCCATCCATCCACTCTTCCTTCCTTCCTTCCTTCCTTCCTTCCTTCCTTCCTTCCTTCCTTCCTTCCTCCCACCCTCCCTCCCTCCCTCTCTCCCAGATTAATCGACATAATTAGAAATTCCTGATTGCCTCGTGAGTACAAGAAATGAGACAAAATGTTAGCAGTCTCATGATGTTGACTTATTCAAATAACTGGACCTCAAACTTGCTGATAAAGAATTGAGGTTTCTGCCTGTGTTATCCTCTGGTTCACACATATACCTGCTCAGCACCAAGGGTTAAATTGATTCACATGTAAAAATGAACCCCACAAACTTGAAATAATTTTGAGTTCTAGCAAAAAAAACCAACACCTCTTGTTTGTTCTACTTAAACAAAAGCAGGTGACCTGATATTTTTTCCAATTCCTGTCTCCCCCATTTTTATCCCCTGTTCTGTATCCTTTGAATCTTTTCAGCGGATAGTAGCTTTTTGCTCACTAATTATGTTATTTAATAACTCTACCACAGTATTATAAAGACATCCCAGTATTTGTTGTTGTTTTCATTCGGTGTTTGCATATAGTTGCTAATTTGCAAGAGTTTCTTAGCAGCTTCGCAAAGCAAATAAATAATTAAAAGCATAACATAAAGCAAGCACTTTATTAAACCCATTTAAAACATAAAAGATTAGCATACATATTACTTAAACATTGTGAAAAGATAGTTACACAACTAAAGGATTCTTTCAGTCAGTTGAGTGATATAAGTTATAGTCTTGTTAAATAAATATATATATATATATATATATATTTAACAAGACTATAACTTATGGGGGTCCAGTCTATATTTTATATATATATGTGTATATATATATATATATATATATATATATATATATATATATATATATATATATATATATATATATATATATATATATATATATAATATAGACTGGACCCCAGTATTTTACCATAAGATAATTTACTAGAGAACCAAAGGGAACAAACTTCACATCTAAAAAGTTCTGGACTCCATTGAGTTCTCCTGTTTAAGCAGTAAAAAAATGAGAAACCGTGAATAACAATTTATAGGTGATCATATTCAAACAACTGATATTATATAAGAAGGAAAACTATGGTCAAACATCGTGTGCTATTGTTCAGAAGGTGGATGAACAGTTGTTTTGTTGTGTACATGGTGGATAGCTAGATGGATGGATGGATGGATGGATGGATGGATGGATGGATGGATGGACGGACAGACAGACAGACAGACAGACAGACTTACTGTCAGACAGATACAGGATAGATAGCTGGATGGATGGATGGATGGATGGATGGATGGATGGATGGATACATACATACATACATACATACATACATACATACATACATACACAGACAGACAGACAGACAGACAGACTTACTGTCAGACAGATACAGGATAGATAGCTGGATGGATGGATGGATGGATGGATGGATGGATGGATGGATAGATAGATAGATAGATAGATAGATAGATAGATAGATACATACATACATACATACATACATACATAGACAGACAGACAGACAGACAGACTTACTGTCAGACAAATAGAGGTTAGATAATTGGATAGATAGATAAACAGACAAACAAACTGATTGACTGACTGTCAGACAGATAGATGATAGATAGCTGGATAGATAGGTAGATAAACAAACAGACAGAAGATAGATAGCTGGATAGCTGGCTGGCTGGCTGGCTGGATGGCTGGATGGCTGGATGGCTGGATGGCTGGATGGCTGGCTGGCTGGCTGGCTGGCTGGCTGGCTGGCTGGCTGGCTGGCTGGCTGGATGGATGGATGGATGGATGGATGGATGGATGGATGGATGGACGGACGGACAGACAGACTGACAGACTGACTGACTGACTGACTGACTGACTGAGGATAGATAGCTGGATAGACAGACAGACAAACAGATAAAGATGATAAAGTGATGATAGATAGATAGATAGATAGATAGATAGATAGATAGATAGATAGATGATAGATAGATAGATAGATAGATAGATAGATAGATAGATAGATAGATATAGATAAGATACACACACAGAGACACAGAGAGAGAGAGAATGTGAGAAAGAGAGAGAGAGAGAGAGAGAGAGAGAGAGAGAGAGAGAGATGATAGACAGATGGGAAGTGGACTGATTGATGTAGCTTGGCCCATCTTAACAGTTCACAGAAGCAGAGAAGGCATACGATCATAATTTTACCTTAACCCTAATTGCCACTTTACTCAAATGATATCATGAGTTAGTCTGTCCCAAAGGAAGGGGGACATTGGAGCATTAACAAGAAGGTTCAACTACGGGGTCCTTATAGGTGTCCATCCCTCAGCGGTGGGAGCTAGCCTTGTTTCCCAGATCTTACCAGATGGACAGAGTTCCATTGGGGAAGAAAGAGCTATCCAGGTGCTGAGTCATGTGAAGCTAGTAAGGTGAGGATCAGAACTATGAATTGGATCCTGGATTATTTGTTAGCAGAACAAGTTAACCAGAGGTGGGTTTCACATAATTTTACCACTGGTTTGCCATGCGCTGAAACTCATGTGCCTGCTCACTTAGTGAGAGAGAGAGAGAGAGCCTTCCGCGCATACGCTTTGCTCACGCAGGGAGGCCCACCCTCAGGTCGCCACTACTGGTTCAGCCGAACCGGTCCAAACCGGCCAAATACCACCACTGATGTTACACTTATACTTTGTAGGTCATCTAATCAGCCTTCTTAAAAACGCTACAGGGCTGTGATCCTAATAAGAATCCTCCGTTAATTTACAGCCTTGAAAGGAAATGTCTACTCCTCAGGCTTCGGTGGACGAGTACAAGAAGCCGTTTTGTAAGAAATTGTGCCTTATGGTTTATTTGCAGGGTGGCTGGCAATTGTAAATCCAAGGGGGTTCAAGAGAAGGACAGGCTTGGAAAAGAACGCTGCTTAAAGCATCTTGACCAGACCACAGCCTTGATCTACGCCAGCGGCTTTCCTTGCAATTGTCCTCTTTCTTTGCAGTCAGATACTTTACCTTCCCTAACCTGCTGTTGTTCCTGCTGATAATTCCTAAATTACGTTTGCAAAGATTTCTCCCCCCCCACCCTTAACTAATCCATTAAAGTCTAGTTCAAGGATAAATGCAGACATTCCTGCTTTTAACTTCGCTTTGATCTCGCTATACCAACAAGGCTGCCAAGCCAAAAAATCAATAGCAAAAGCAGAAAACTTCTAGGATGGGTGGAACTCACGTCTGGGTGATTTTTGCTTTCTCCTTCGGGCACTAAGAGCACATTCCAGCTGCAATAACTACCGGGGTTTATCTCTGCTTGGTGCACTGAAGAGAAAAAGAGCACAGTTTGAAAAGAGATCTTTTACTCCGCTTATTAACATAACATTTTTTACACTCCATCAAAGCGCTCAGGAAAACTGACCATTATCCTCAGGAGTTCCAAGGAAATGAATGAGGTTGAATGATACAATGGGGAGCAATTTTTTCTCTCTCTTTAGAACAACTATTTTGCAACTTTTGCAAAACCCATCACAAATGTGATAGATTTGAGATAGATTTCCTTTAACACTCCCTCCTGGGTTGAATGCCTGCCTTGTGTGATTTTCTTTTGTTTATCCTTAGATGGTAGGGGTTGGAAGAAATGTCCATCTGGGTTCAGTTCCAAGTGGGGAGAAAGACATTGGAAACACCAAGGCTGATTAGAAAGATGGTTAATTGATGAACAGGATTGCATGAGTTTGAGGTCCTGGGCAGCTGACCGCAAGGAGTGGAGCATGAAAGTCATTTATATCTTCTCTTGGTTTTGAACTTGAGCTTCCTGTTCCTGTGGCAAGAGCATGCATTCTATTGGTTACTGGTAGACTCCCATGGGACTATGCAGGGGTCATGGCTAATTTTATAGGTTATGTTAGTGTGTTGCATAAATTCAAATCCAGAAAACACACAGAGATAACTGATTCAGTTGGGTTCATTAACTTCTTTATATACATAAGAATAGATGAATAAATGTACAATGCCAACAGGTGGTTCTTCCAAGTAAACACAAGGCAGGAGAGTTACAAGCAATTAGTTTCATTTCAGCAGACAAGCCCAGACAGATTGCTTGTTTACTTCTCAGAGCAGCAGACTGCTTAAGTTTCTGTTTCAATTCTTTGCACAGACTCAGTTCTCTTTAAGCCCCCATTGGCTGACTTAGTTGCTATGCCTATTCATTGGCTGACCTTGTTCCCATGTCTCTCCCAGTCATGAACATTCTAACAGATTATCTGAGTCAAGCTTGGTTGAAGCTTGGGCTGATGCAATGAAGGGGCTTGTTGTCCAGTTCCTATTGTGGCTGAATGGATAATCCCATCATCCTAGAGCTGAAGGTCTTTTGTTTTGTAGATAGGCTGGCCCAGTCTTTCTTAATGGGCACCAAATATTGGCTGGGGGCATGGAGCTGAAACTCTGAGTTTCTGTCTTCCTTAGGATTTCCATTTCTCTTGTAGGGGAATTGTATTCTGCCTTTTTAAATATTTTTCAAAATATTTCATTCTTCTAGGAGGGGTGACTTCCCTCAGTAGATAAGTTAATGATAGGTAGTCTATTAAAAATTCCAAAAAATTGCACTTTTTGGAAATATGCCCATTTCTTCCTTTGTAAAAAGACAAAGACTAACATCTGGAAACATTAATGGAGATCAGCCTTAATCATGGATTTGTAACTATCTGACAAACCATACTGAAATATTAGTCCTCAATGGTACTACATCCACATGGAGGGAAATATGCAGCAGGGTTCAAGTTTCCATCTTAGGCCCAGTACTCTTCAATATCTTCATAAATGACTTAGATGAGAGAATAGAAGGGAAACTTATCAAATTTGCAGATGACACTAAGCTGGCAGGAACAGCCAACACCCCAGAAGACAAACTGAGGATCCAAAAAGATCTTGACATACTTGAACAATGGGTCCTACCCAGGAGTGGGTTCTGGCAGAAACTACTACCAGTTTCTCAGGAATAAGCCCCATGCGCACGATTGAAGCATGCTGTGCGCGCATGCGCAATACAACTGAAATTGTTCTACGCGTGCGCAGAAGAAAAAACAATATGGCAGCACCATCTTTGGGCCAGTTTGAGGGCATGGCCAGCCTGGGTCATGCCAGTTCAGAGGCATGGCAGTCCTGGGTTGCTGCCAGTTCTAGTGATTCAGAATGCCAAGCTACTACTGGTTCAACCAAACTGGTCCGAACCGGTAGGAACCACCACTGGCCCTACCCAATAACATGAAATTTAATGTGGGGAAAAGCAAGGTTTTACACCTGGGCAGGAATAACTTAAGGTACATGTTCCAATTAGGCAAAACTGGCTCAAAAATAGTAACTGTGAGTGGGACTTTGGAGTCCTAGTGGACCAGGGGTGGCTTCCTGCCAGTTCTAACCTCTTCTATAGAAGAGGTTCCACAAATCCTCAGTGCCATTTAGAACCGGTTTCAGCTCCCTCCCCCCCGCCCGTCCGCATATCATCAAGATGAAGAGCGAGAGGAGGAATTCTGGGAGTTGAAGTCCACAAGTCTTAAAGCTGTCAAGTTTGAACACCCCTGGGGTTTTTTTTCTAAAGGGTTAAGGGTGCAAGGGTCTTGTAACTTGACAGCTTTAAGACTTGCACATTTCAATGCCAGAGTTCCTGAGCCAACATTTTGGTTGTTAAGCAAGAGCGTGCTTAAGTGAGTATCACCACATTTTACAAGTTGGCCACACCCACCCAGTCACATGGCTGGCAAGCCACTCCCACCCGGTCACATGGCCGGCAAGCCTCTCCCACCCGGTCACATGGCCAGCAAGCCACTCCCACAAAGCAGGCCACACCTACAGAAGAGCTTCTAAAAAATTTTGAAACCCACCATTGTAGTGGACGATTGCTTAAACATGAGCCAGCAGTTTGCAGCAATAGCCTAATACAATCCTTGGTTGTATAAACAGAGCCATAGAATCAAAATCACATGAAGTATTAGCATCACTTTATAAATCCTTAGTAAGACCACACCTGGAATACTGCATCCAGTTTTGGTCACTGCATTACAAAAGTAAAAAGTTGAGACTTTGGAAAAAGTGCAAAGAAGAACGACTAAGAGGATTAAGGGCCTGGAGACAAAAACATATGAAGAATGGTTGCAGGAATCCGATACGGACAGTCTAGAGAAAAGAAGGACTAGGGGTGATATGATCGCAATATGCTAACATTTGAGGGGCTGTTACAAATGTCAACTTATTCTCCAAAGAGCCAGAAGGCAAGACAAGAAACCATATATGGAAACTAAGGAGAGAAGCAACTTGGAATTAAGGGGAAACTTCCTAACAGTGAGAAGAATTAACTAGTGGAACAGCTTGCCTTCAGAGGTTGTAGGTGCTTCATCATTACAAGAGCCAAGGTGGCGCAGTGGTTAGGGTGCAGTACTGCAGGCCACTTCAGCTGACTGTTATCTGCAGTTCAGCGGTTCAAATCTCACCGGCTCAAGGTTGACTCAGCCTTCCATCCTTCCGAGGTCGGTAAAATGAGGACCTGGATTGTTGGGGGCAATATGCTGACTCTGTAAACCGCTTAGAGAGGGCTGAAAGCCCTATGAAGCAGTATATAAGTCTAACTGCTATTGCTATTGCTATTGCTATTGCTATTGCTATCACTGGAGGTTTTTAAGAAGAGACTGGATTACCACCTACCTGAAATGGTATAGAGTCTTCTGCTTGAGCAGGGGATTAGAATAGAAGACCTCCAAAGGTCCTTTCCAACTCTGTTCTTCTCTTCTCTCTTCTCTATCTTGCCCTACCCTACTGTAAATACTCTCTCTAGTATTTATTTCATTGCTCTTGTTTCCAATGAGGACATTCATTTTTGTCTTTGTCTCTAGTTTATAGTTGTCATTAATTTTAATTAATGGTTGGTTCACTTGGGTAGCTCTATCAGGGCAAATCAAGCCGTACTTGCCTTTCGCAGATCTAAACAATGACTCTTGCCCTTTTCCATATTCTTTCCTTAGAGACAAGGCTGATTTGAATTTTCCTTTGTTGAACCAGAAGCTGCTGCCAGTCCTGAATACAAAGGAATGTGATGATTTTAATGCTTCCCTGGCAGTTTAGAAAATGCATGTGTTATTTTTCTTTTCCAAAATTGTTTCGGAAAGCATCTACAGACAAGGAGAGTTATTTTGGAAGGTGTTCCTCCCATTTCTTTTTCTTCTTAAATTGCTCATTTTGTACTAGCATTTAATTCAATATTATTTGAGACATTTTCCAATTTTGGTAGAAACAACAGGTCTAGTCCTACTCAATTTGAGCAGTGGATTCATCCCCGACTGACTTCTTCCCAATATGTTTGGTGCTTGTTTATTTGTATCTGGTCTTTATTATTCTTAGCAATAGTTAGACTTATATACCGCTTCATAGGGCTTTCAGCTCTCTCTAGGCGGTTTACAGAGTCAGCATATTGCCCCCAACATCAATCCGGGTCCTCATTTTACCCACCTCGGAAGGATGGAAGGCTGAGTCAACCTTGAGCCGGTGAGATTTGAACAGCCGAACTGCAGAACTGCAGTCAGCTGAAGCAGCCTGCAGTGCTGCATTTAACCACTGCGCCACCTCGGCTCTTCTTATAAACAATTCAAGGTGATGACCATATTGAATGATCTTAGTCCTCCTATGTTACCCAGAATAACAACCCTGTGAGATGAGCTGGGTTGAGAGAGAGTGATGGGCCCAAAGTCACCCATCTGGCTTTCATGCCTAAGGCAGAACTAGAACTCCAGATTTATATTAATACATAATGTCTAACAGATTACAGATTAACAGAGTTGGAAGGGACCTTGTAGGTCATCTAGTCCAACCCCCTGCCCAAGCAGGAAACCCTACACTATTTCTGACAGATGGCAGTCAAGTCTCTTCTTGAAAGCTTCCAGCGATGAAGCTCCCACAACTTCCGGAGGCAACTTCTGTTCCATTGGTTGATTGTTCTCATTGTCAAAAAATTTCTCCTTATTTCCAGGTTGAATCTCTCTCCCTGTTCAGTTTCCACCCATTATTCCTTATCTGGCCTTCAGGTGCTTTGGAAAATAGCTGCTTGACCCCCTCCTCCCTGTGGAAAATATTGGAACATTGTTCAACTATTGGAACACTGTTTTAATGCCTCCACTGGTCTTTCTCTAGCTGGTGCCTTAACCATTAGACCAAAATGACTCTTGGCATAAATATGATGTGTTTCTTGGGTCAAAACAGACACTGTACTACTATTTTCAAAATTAGAGGAGGTCAGCAATGGACGGATGTCTGCAAAAGTTGATGGAGTTAGCTAAATGCTTTGATCAAGGGAAAAAAAAACACAGATACTTTTGTTTCTACCTGGAAACCACTTCTGGACTTTGTGCTTGAGGTGGAAAAAAATTGAAACTTTGATTTTTGCGTTTTAGCAATTAGATAGGTTTGTTGTTGTAGAAATAGATGGTTTAAACTATTATGTAAAAGTAAAAACTTGTGTTTTGATATTACTACCCTATTCTATTGCACCAAAAGGAGTCAGAGGTCAATGCCTTTCTTTCTCCCCATCTTTCGCACACTTTCCCCTTCTCTTTCTCCTTCCCTATTTTTATTTTTTTTATTTTTTTTATTTTATCAATTTCATATATACATTCACAATTATATGATCTCATAACTGTTATTAATAATATGTATTTATAACATTTTTTTCCCTACAGTTGACAATATACTTGAAGATTGCTTTCTTACCATCCCATAGATCCATCTTATCTTACAACGGTCCTACTTCTTCTTCCCTCCCTCCCTCTTTCTTTCCCTCGTTTCTTCTCTCCTACTCACCTTCCTTCCCTCCTTCCTTCCCTCCCTCCTTCCCCCTTCCCTCCTTCTCTCCTTCCCTCCTTCCTTCCCTCCTTCCTTCCTTCCCTCCTTTCTTCTCTCCTTCTCTCCTTCCTTTCCCCCTTCCTTTCCTCCTTCCTTCCCCCCTTCCTTCTCTCCTACATTCCCTCCTTCCTTCCCTCCTTTCTTCTCTCCTTCTCTCCTTCCTTCCCTCCTTCCTTCCCTCCCTCCTTTCTTTCTCTTTCCCCTTCTCTTTCTCCTTCCCTATTTTTCCTACCATTAGCTTTTGTAATTTTTTTTGTATGTTACGTTACAAACCAATAAAATTGTTTAAAAAAAATAGACGAGCTGTATCCCCCTTTGCATCAGCTCTCCCTATTTCCAAGGTCTAACAATTGCAATACCTACTGCTGATTTAAACCACATGAAATTCGGTCACTAGGGAAAGTGTGGAAACTCTAGTTTCATTACACCCCCCCATCTCAACATTTTTAGTCTGTGCTAAAAGTGAGTACAGGTGGGGGGGAAGTATTAGATATGTTTACCACCTTGAATTATTTATACAAATAATAAAAGCAGAATATTCAAGGGACTTTATTTGGAATGAGAGTGGTTAATTACACATATTGATGGTAACATGGTAACGATGGTGAAGATGATGATGACGATGAAAGATGATGATGACAATGATAATGACAGTAACTTAGGAGCAGAAATCGGCTTCGCTTCTATCTTAGAAATATAATTTCTGTGCCATTCATCTTCCCAACTTATATTTCTTCCTGGATACATTAGTCTAAGTAGTTTGCAAAAAAATGCATTATATTAGGTTTGCAAAAAAGGTGCATATATTAACTAAAATTGCCCATAACAATGCATGCATTAAGACAAATGGACATGAAAAGGTGCGTGGATTCTCATGCATATTTGTTTTTACAAGGTAGCCGATTGGCAAAGGCATGAGATGAACTTCAGGTTGACAGAATGAGAAACTGAGTCAAACTGAACTTGTCAGATTCTTCCAACCCCCTTCAGTTTTGACCTAATGGCTTGTCTCCATCACTCACTTGAGATATTAGGAGTCAAGCTGTGCTTCCCTCTTAAATGCCTAATTGCCAGCATCTCTAATACAACTGAAGCATATTATGGGTTTAGTGACAAGATGGTATATTGCCAGGGTTTGGGCCAAATTGCATCATTAATGATTCACAAAAGGCCAGGCAATTAGTGTTGTGTTCAAAAAGGACATGTACGGCTTCATGCTTGACTTAAATTGGTGTATTGTTAGAAAGAGTTACTCATGTATTTCTGAAGTACTAATGTCCAAGTGCTTGTGCATATGGTTTCTGTTTCTATAGATCATGTTTAGTGGCAAATTAAAGATTTGGTTACAACTGTAAAAAAGCCATGCTAACCTTTAGCTCTACTTTTTGAATATCTCAATTGAGTATGATACCTAGCTTTAAGCGTTGCAGACTGCAAATGAGAGTCATTGTTTAAATGCTTTCATTCATACAAACATAGGGATTTTTTTTCCAGAACTCCAGTTTGCTTTCATGGCAGTATTCCAGAACTTGAGTGGCTGCCACAAAGAAGAGGGGGTCAGGTTATTTTCCAAAGGACCTCTGGGCAGGACAAGAAGCAATGGATGGAAACTAATCAAAGACAGAAGCAACCTGGAAATAAGGAGAAATTTCCTAACAGCGATAACAATTAACCAGTGGAACAGCTTGCCTTCAGTAGTTGTGGGGGCACACAATACTGGAGAAATGTTGATATACCACGAGAGGAAGAGATAGTCAGGAAGATACTAACTAGATTCTGCAGAAATTGATAGACTGACATTGAAAATTAAACAGAAGGAAGATGTAGATTACTATCGAACATGGAAGCTATTTTACCAATGATTGGAAAAAAAGGGGTGGAGATTAAGAATGTAAATTTGTATTGTTAAGCAAATTAAATACCCAGACAACTCGATGTTTAATAAGCACTAAGGAAATGTATTTAATAGAAAATCAATTTTTAAAAAGTTGTGGGTGCTTCATCACTAGAGGTTTTTAGAAGATAGTCCCTTGTTCTGAAATGGTATAGGGTCTCTTGCTCGAGCAAGGGGTTGGACTAGAAGACATTCAATGGGCAAACCGAAAGTTTGTTCTGATTCGTTCAGGAAAGCCTCCTGAGCCTGGGGAGGGCAAAAATCCCCTCCACAGGTGTGGGGTCGCTTGTACATGCGAAGGCAAGGTGGGCCTCGCCCATAGAATCACCAAAATAGGATATGACTATATGAATATATAAGCATGGTGGTAGCTCAGTGGCTAAGACACCAAGCTTTCGATCAGAGTGGTCGGCAGTTCGGCAGTTCGAATCCCTAGTGCAGTGGTGGGTTTCAAAAAATTTTAGAACCTCTTCTGTAGGTGTGGCCTGCTTTGTGGGATTGACTTGCCAGCCATGTGACAGGATGGGAGTGGCTTGTTGTCCATGTGACTGAGTGGGAGTGGCTTGGCAGTCATATGACTGGGTGGGCGTGGCCAACTTGTAAAATGTGGTGAAACTCACTTAACAGCGCTCTTGCTTAGCAATCAAAGTGTTGGCTCAGAAACTCTGGCATTTGAAGCACACAAGTCTTAAAGCTGTCAAGTTACAAGACCCATGCACCCCCAACCCTTTAGAAAAAAACCCCAGGGGTGTTCAAACTTGACAGCTTTAAGACTTGTGGACTTCAACTCCCAGAATTCCTCCTCTCGCTCTTCATCTTGATGATGTGCGGACAGGCGGAGGGAGGGAGCTGGAACCGGTTCTAAACGGCACTGTAGATTTGTGGAACCTCTTCTATAGAAGAGGTTAGAACTGGCAGGAACCCACCCCTGCTTTAGTACCACCTAATGGAGTGAGCTCATGTTACTTGTCTCAGTTTCTGCCAACCTAGCAGTTCGAAAGCATGTGAAAAATGCAAGTAGAAAAAATAGGGACCAACTTTGGTGGGAAGGTAACAGCGTTCTGTGTGCCTTTGGCATTAAGTCATGCCAGCCACATAAACATGGAGACGTCCTTGGACAGCGCTGGCTCTTCAGCTTTGAAACGGAGATGAGCACCGCCTCCTAGAGTTGGAAACAACTAGCACATATATGCAAGAGGAACTTTTACTTTTACCTTAGAAGGATGAAAGGCTGAGTCAATCTTGAGCCCCATCAGGATCGAACTCCAGGCTGTGGGCAGAGTTTGCCTGCAAGACTGCACTTTAACCAGTGCATCGTCAAGGCTCCCTAATGCTATCAGGGGAGTAGGCACATTAATATTGGAGGTGCCTCATTCTACATGGCATGCGCTATGGCAGAGTCGGACTGCCTCCTGGGTCCTGATGGATGATGCTGTTTAATTGAAGAGACCCAGTTCACGTTAAGTCTGTTGTCTTTTATGGGGTGCCTGGGCTGACACCACGGGGGACAGGCAGATAACCAGGCATAAATTACTGTCTTTCCCAGCACCTGCTGGGGACCATCTCATCGAGGCATAGAAAAATATGTTATTGCAGAGTACAGCTTGAGAAATAAAAGAACTCATTTAGAAGTCAATGAATGTCACCAATTTGAATTTTCATTGCATTTATAGGATGGCATATATGCAAGTTACAAGAGGATTGGATTTCATCAGTAATAACTTTGGAATCTATTATTTCAGTCTACGCAAAGTCAGTTCCTGCTGGGTAGAATATTGCTATTTGAATCAGTAAATGTGGCTCAACGCAATGGGAAGGTGGATTTGTTCACTCTGTTGTATAATGAAATATACTTTTTTTTTTGGTAAGTTATCAAAAGAACATTGCCAAAGATATTAATAAAGATTAATTTAAACTTTTTGCTAGCATTCTTTTATGCTAGAATTCTTTTGTATTAAAAGTGATCAATTCTTCTCATGGTGAGCTTGATTTAAAAAAACAACAACAACTTGGATTTGCCAAAGAGGTTATTTGAAGTTTCTTTGAAATATATTTCGCCATTGTATCCACTTTTTAGACTCGAAACTTAATTCAAGTTGTGTTTTGGCATGCAAGCGCCTTTGTCTTTGGTAGCAATGTATCTTGACAGATTGTTACAGCAGATTGCACATGTGCTAACCTCTTTTCAAATGGTCAGAATATGGAAGGGGCTTCCCATTTCTCTTTTCCAAATTTATTTGTAATTCAAACCCAGCGTTTTCTAACAGTAATCAAAGCTGAGCAGAAACAGCATAGACGTTTTAGTGGATTGAACCATTAGTACAATGTATAACGAAATAACAGCGTCGGAGGGGAACTTGGAGGTCTTCTAGTCTGACCCCCTGCTCAAGCAGGAATCTCAATATCATTTCAGACAAATGGTTGTCCAATCTATTCTTCAAAACCTCCAGTGTTGGAGCACCCACAGCCCCTAGAGGCAAGACATTACAAAAAAATCAATTGTTTAAGGTTTAAGGTTTTAATGAATTTGTATGCCACCCAATCCCGAAGGATTCCGGGCGGCTTACATAAAAAACAATTTAAAAATATTAAAAGAATTTAAAATACAAAGACAAAGCGAATTAAAAAACACAACATGCACTCAATCTTAGTGGGGCTGGAGCTCAATCAAGGATCAGCAGCCCAGGCCTGCCGGAACAGCCAGGTCTTAATAGACTTTTGGAAGGCCGAGAGAGTGGGGAGGGTCCGGATCTCAGGGGGTAGATCGTTCCATAGGGCCGGGGCAGCTACAGAGAAGGCTCTCCCCCGAGGAGCCACCAGATGACATTGTGTAGTAATTGTTATAACTGTCAGGAAATTTCCCCTTAGTTTGAGCTTGCTTCTCTCCTTGATTGGTTTCCATCAATTGCTTCGTGTCCTATGCTTTGCAGAATAGCTTGATTCCCTCTTCTCTATGGAAGTTAAATATCAAATTCCTGAGATATTGGAACATTGCTATCATGTCACCCCCTATTCCTTATTTTCTTTTCTTTTTTAAAAAAATAGATTTTATTACACATTTTCAAGTTTAAAACAAATACAAAACAGATAAAAACACAAACAGCATAACAACATTGTATACTTTTACAGCATGTATAGTCTTCTTTTGTAGTTTACTATTCAACTTTTGCCTTCTCATAGTTTCTAACCAAATCTAATGATAATGTAATAATGATACTATAATGTAATAGTATAGTGCATATAATCAAAATTTACACATAAACATTTTTCTTCATAATATAATCAATAGTTTTCTAAACTTTCATTTCTTGTTTTGGCTACTTCTTCTTTTCATTAACTAGATATACCCAACTCCAGCAACCATTTTTTAAAATGTTTTAGCCTTTCTAATAGTAATCAAAACTGAGCAGAAATGGGATTTCAGCCTAGGAAGTAAAAAAACTGGAAGACTAATAAGGCATGAAATGTTGTCTCGATACTCTCATGCAGTAGACAGATGTGCTTTGAGTATGGGATGTTATTGAATGTTACACTAGTGTTTCTCTACCTTGTCGACGTCAAGATTCACCCTCCAATAAATACTGCATTCTAACTGTTGGAAGAAATATCCTTCTTTGTTAAGTTCCAAGTGGGGAAAAAGACACTGGATTCATGGAAGTTGCTTGGAAAGGAGGCTTATTGATGAACAGGATCACATGCCTTGAAGATCTTGGCCGAAGAAAAAGGGAAGAGATGCTGAGAGTGTCTGGATTTTGTGCCCTCTCTGGGCTTTTGAATTTGAGCTTGTATTAATGAAAGCCTGTCTAAAATGACATGATATTTTGAGAAGTAGGAATGAGTATAGTTTGAGTTTAGAAATGTCCTTATCATCTATTTGGAGGAATTATGAGAAACTCAGATCCTTGTTGGAAGAAATATCCTTCTGGGTTCAGTTCCAAGTGGGGAAAAAGACACTGGAAACATGGAGACTCTTTGGAAAGATGGTTTTAATGGTGGACAGGACCACATGCCTTGAAGATGTTGGGCGAACAAAAAAAAAAGGGAAGAGATGCTGAGAACGCCCTGAGTTGTTTTTTTAACCCCCTCTGAGCTTTTGAATTTGAGCTTGTACTCTGATTGGTTGTCAGAGTCCCATGGGGCCATGCAGGGGCAACTCTGGAGGCTGTCCTGAGTCCCAAGCTTGGTTGACTCTTGCTGGATGATGACGTAATGAAAGGGCTTTGGGCAATTCCTCTTATAGCTCTTCCTGAAGGGGGTAGATCTTTGTTATGTAGAATAGACTGGCCCAAGCCTTAATGGCCCATTGACAAAAATCGAGGGTGTGGGGAGATGAGTTTCTGTCTCCCTTTTAGGGGAAATATTCTTCCCTTTAAATATTCCCTAAAATATTTCATTTATCTAGGAGAGGGATGGGTGCTAACTTCCTACATAACCACTGCTCCACTGTAGCTTGTCAAGTCAGTTATGGGCTCCAAGATAAAGCATTGACAGCCTGGGGATAATAACAATAGCAATAGCAGTTAGACTTATATACCGCTTCATAGGGCTTTCATCCCTCTCTAAGTGGTTTACAGAGTCAGCATATTGCCCCCACAGTCTGGGTCCTCATTTCACCCACCTCGGAAGGATGGAAGGATGAGTCAACCTTGAGCCGGTGAGATTAGAACCGCTGAACTGCAGACAAGCAAAATGACACAAGGTAGAGGCCTGTGTACTGTGCTGAGAAAATGTGATCTTAGAATATGAAAAGGAGGAGATCATTTGGTTTTTGATTTACAAATCTCTAAAGCTGTATTTGTTTCAGCTCAATTGCTTAGCTAATATGCTAATGGTCACCTGAACCTGCCGAGGACAGAAAGAAATAGTGAGATTTTGTCTCTTCAGAACGGTTCCTCTCCCCTCAATTTGCAAATAAGCACTCCTTTACCCTGCTGCCTTTTGATATTTATTTCCAATCTTTCAATAAAACAATGCCCTTAATTTTTTGGCAGTGATGCAGAGAGGTTCAGCCCTCGGATTCCAATTAAATTCCATAGGAAATTTCCTATAATTAAAACCTATGCATTATTGAGGCAGAGCTACCGGAACAGAGGGAGCAGAAAAACTAATTAAGAACCATTCCCAATCACTCAGCTCCTGCGGTCTATATTAAATTATGTCCTCTTTGGAAAAGATGCAGTTATGTGGGGGGAAGCTGAGATGTAGGGAAGAAGGCAGTGTGACGTCGCCACATGCACGACTCAAGCCAACCTAGTGATGGGCCACATCCCACCAGAATAAATTGGCTTGGAAAGGTTGGTTTGAATGACATTAAAAAAAAAAACATACTTGTCACTTTGATGTCATACTTAGTGGAACAGGGAATATTAAATGCATAGAGAAAGAATAGTGAGACCACCAGATTTCATAAGAGGTTGGAATTGTTTGTGCCTAAATCTCACAGGTTTTTAGACAGGAATTGTCAGGTGCAAGAAACCAGGAACCAGGATAGAGTTCAAGAAAAGATCTCCAAGGTCCCTTCTAGCTTTATTTCTTCTCCTCTCTTCTCCTCTCCTCTTCTCCTCCCCTCCTCTCCTCTCTTCCTGTCCTCTCCTATCTTCCTGTCCTGTCCTGTCCTCTCTTCTCCATTCCTGTCCTCTCCTCTCTTCCTGTCTTCTCCTATCTTCCTGTCCTCTCTTTCCTCTCCTCACTTCTCCTGTCCTGTCCTCTCTTCTCCATTCCTGTCCTCTCCTCTCTTCCTGTCTTCTCCTACCTTCCTGTCCTCTCTTTCCTCTCCTCACTTCTCCTGTCCTGTTCTGTCCTCTCTTCCTGTCCTGTCCTCTCTTCTCCATTTCTCTCCTCTCTTCCTGTCTTCTCCTATCTTCCTATCCTCTCTTCCTCTCCTCACTTCTCCTGTCCTGTCCTCTCTTCCTTTCCTATCCTCTCTTCTCCATTCCTCTCCTCTCTTCCTGTCCTCTCCTATCTTCCTGTCCTCTCCTATCTTCCTGCCCTGTCCTGTCCTCTCTTCTCCATTCCTGTCCTCTCCTCTCTTCCTGTCTTCTCCTATCTTCCTGTCCTCTCTTTCCTCTCCTCACTTCTCCTGTCCTGTCCTCTCTTTCCTCTCCTCACTTCTCTTTCCTCTCCTCACTTCTCCTATCTTCCTGTCCTCTCTTTCCTCTCCTCACTTCTCCTGTCCTGTTCTGTCCTCTCTTCCTGTCCTGTCCTCTCTTCTCCATTTCTCTCCTCTCTTCCTGTCTTCTCCTATCTTCCTGTCCTCTCTTTCCTCTCCTCACTTCTCCTGTCCTGTTCTGTCCTCTCTTCCTGTCCTGTCCTCTCTTCTCCATTTCTCTCCTCTCTTCCTGTCTTCTCCTATCTTCCTATCCTCTCTTTCCTCTCCTCACTTCTCCTGTCCTGTCCTCTCTTCCTTTCCTATCCTCTCTTCTCCATTCCTCTCCTCTCTTCCTGTCCTCTCCTATCTTCCTGTCCTCTCCTATCTTCCTGCCCTGTCCTGTCCTCTCTTCTCCATTCCTGTCCTCTCCTCTCTTCCTGTCTTCTCCTATCTTCCTATCCTCTCTTTCCTCTCCTCACTTCTCCTGTCCTGTCCTCTCTTCCTTTCCTATCCTCTCTTCTCCATTCCTCTCCTCTCTTCCTGTCCTCTCCTATCTTCCTGTCCTCTCCTCTCTTCCTGCCCTGTCCTGTCCTCTCTTCTCCATTCCTCTCCTCTCCTCTCTTCCTGTCTTCTCCTATCTTCCTGTCCTCTCTATCCTCTCCTCACTTCTCCTGTCCTGTCCTCTCTTCTCCATTCCTCTCCTCTCTTCCTGTCTTCTCCTATCTTCCTGTCCTCTCTTTCCTCTCCTCACTTCTCCTGTCCTGTTCTGTCCTCTCTTCCTGTCCTGTCCTCTCTTCTCCATTTCTCTCCTCTCTTCCTGTCCTCTCTTTCCTCTCCTCACTTCTCCTGTCCTGTCCTCTCTTCCTTTCCTATCCTCTCTTCTCCATTCCTCTCCTCTCTTCCTGTCCTCTCCTATCTTCCTGTCCTCTCCTCTCTTCCTGTCCTGTCCTGTCCTCTCTTCTCCATTCCTGTCCTCTCCTATCTTCCTGTCCTCTCCTCTCTTCCTGCCCTGTCCTGTCCTCTCTTCTCCATTCCTCTCCTCTCCTCTCTTCCTGTCTTCTCCTATCTTCCTGTCCTCTCTTTCCTCTCCTCACTTCTCCTGTCCTGTCCTCTCTTCTCCATTCCTCTCCTCTCCTCTCTTCCTGTCTTCTCCTATCTTCCTGTCCTCTCTTTCCTCTCCTCACTTCTCCTGTCCTGTTCTGTCCTCTCTTCCTGTCCTGTCCTCTCTTCTCCATTTCTCTCCTCTCTTCCTGTCTTCTCCTATCTTCCTATCCTCTCTTTCCTCTCCTCACTTCTCCTGTCCTGTCCTCTCTTCCTTTCCTATCCTCTCTTCTCCATTCCTCTCCTCTCTTCCTGTCCTCTCCTATCTTCCTGTCCTCTCCTCTCTTCCTACCCTGTCCTGTCCTCTCTTCTCCATTCCTCTCCTCTCCTCTCTTCCTGTCTTCTCCTATCTTCCTGTCCTCTCTTTCCTCTCCTCACTTCTCCTGTCCTGTCCTCTCTTCTCCATTCCTCTCCTCTCTTCCTGTCTTCTCCTATCTTCCTGTCCTCTCTTTCCTCTCCTCACTTCTCCTGTCCTGTCCTCTCTTCTCCATTCCTCTCCTCTCCTCTCTTCCTGTCTTCTCCTATCTTCCTGTCCTCTCTTTCCTCTCCTCACTTCTCCTGTCCTGTTCTGTCCTCTCTTCCTGTCCTGTCCTCTCTTCTCCATTTCTCTCCTCTCTTCCTGTCCTCTCCTATCCCCCTGTCCTCTCTTTTCTCTCCTCACTTCTCCTGTCCTGTCCTCTCTTCTCCATTCCTGTCCTCTCCTCTCTTCCTGTCTTCTCCTACCTTCCTGTCCTCTCTTTCCTCTCCTCACTTCTCCTGTCCTGTTCTGTCCTCTCTTCCTGTCCTGTCCTCTCTTCTCCATTTCTCTCCTCTCTTCCTGTCTTCTCCTATCTTCCTATCCTCTCTTTCCTCTCCTCACTTCTCCTGTCCTGTCCTCTCTTCCTTTCCTATCCTCTCTTCTCCATTCCTCTCCTCTCTTCCTGTCCTCTCCTATCTTCCTGTCCTCTCCTATCTTCCTGCCCTGTCCTGTCCTCTCTTCTCCATTCCTGTCCTCTCCTCTCTTCCTGTCTTCTCCTATCTTCCTGTCCTCTCTTTCCTCTCCTCACTTCTCCTGTCCTGTCCTCTCTTCTCCATTCCTCTCCTCTCTTCCTGTCTTCTCCTATCTTCCTGTCCTCTCTTTCCTCTCCTCACTTCTCCTGTCCTGTTCTGTCCTCTCTTCCTGTCCTGTCCTCTCTTCTCCATTTCTCTCCTCTCTTCCTGTCTTCTCCTATCTTCCTATCCTCTCTTTCCTCTCCTCACTTCTCCTGTCCTGTCCTCTCTTCCTTTCCTATCCTCTCTTCTCCCTTCCTCTCCTCTCTTCCTGTCCTCTCCTATCTTCCTGTCCTCTCCTCTCTTCCTGCCCTGTCCTGTCCTCTCTTCTCCATTCCTCTCCTCTCTTCCTGTCTTCTCCTATCTTCCTGTCCTCTCTATCCTCTCCTCACTTCTCCTGTCCTGTCCTCTCTTCTCCATTCCTCTCCTCTCTTCCTGTCTTCTCCTATCTTCCTGTCCTCTCTTTCCTCTCCTCACTTCTCCTGTCCTGTTCTGTCCTCTCTTCCTGTCCTGTCCTCTCTTCTCCATTTCTCTCCTCTCTTCCTGTCTTCTCCTATCTTTCTATCCTCTCTTTCCTCTCCTCACTTCTCCTGTCCTGTCCTCTCTTCCTTTCCTATCCTCTCTTCTCCATTCCTCTCCTCTCTTCCTGTCCTCTCCTATCTTCCTGTCCTCTCCTCTCTTCCTGTCCTGTCCTGTCCTCTCTTCTCCATTCCTGTCCTCTCTTCCTGTCTTCTCCTATCTTCCTATCCTCTCTTTCCTCTCCTCACTTCTCCTGTCCTGTCCTCTCTTCCTTTCCTATCCTCTCTTCTCCATTCTTCTCCTCTCTTCCTGTCCTCTCCTATCTTCCTGTCCTCTCCTATCTTCCTGCCCTGTCCTGTCCTCTCTTCTCCATTCCTGTCCTCTCCTCTCTTCCTGTCTTCTCCTATCTTCCTGTCCTCTCTTTCCTCTCCTCACTTCTCCTGTCCTGTCCTCTCTTCCTGTCTGTCCTGTCCTCTCTTCTCCATTCCTCTCCTCTCCTCTCTTCCTGTCTTCTCCTATCTTCCTGTCCTCTCTTTCCTCTCCTCACTTCTCCTGTCCTGTTCTGTCCTCTCTTCCTGTCCTGTCCCCTCTTCTCCATTTCTCTCCTCTCTTCCTGTCTTCTCCTATCTTCCTATCCTCTCTTTCCTCTCCTCACTTCTCCTGTCCTGTCCTCTCTTCCTTTCCTATCCTCTCTTCTCCATTCCTCTCCTCTCCTCTCTTCCTGTCTTCTCCTATCTTCCTGTCCTCTCTTTCCTCTCCTCACTTCTCCTGTCCTGTCCTCTCTTCTCCATTCCTCTCCTCTCCTCTCTTCCTGTCCTCTCCTATCTTCCTGTCCTCTCCTCTCTTCCTGCCCTGTCCTGTCCTCTCTTCTCCATTCCTCTCCTCTCCTCTCTTCCTGTCTTCTCCTATCTTCCTGTCCTCTCTTTCCTCTCCTCACTTCTCCTGTCCTGTCCTCTCTTCTCCATTCCTCTCCTCTCCTCTCTTCCTGTCTTCTCCTATCTTCCTGTCCTCTCTTTCCTCTCCTCACTTCTCCTGTCCTGTTCTGTCCTCTCTTCCTGTCCTGTCCTCTCTTCTCCATTTCTCTCCTCTCTTCCTGTCTTCTCCTATCTTCCTATCCTCTCTTTCCTCTCCTCACTTCTCCTGTCCTGTCCTCTCTTCCTTTCCTATCCTCTCTTCTCCATTCCTCTCCTCTCTTCCTGTCCTCTCCTATCTTCCTGTCCTCTCCTCTCTTCCTACCCTGTCCTGTCCTCTCTTCTCCATTCCTCTCCTCTCCTCTCTTCTCTCTTCTCCTATCTTCCTGTCCTCTCTTTCCTCTCCTCACTTCTCCTGTCCTGTCCTCTCTTCTCCATTCCTCTCCTCTCTTCCTGTCTTCTCCTATCTTCCTGTCCTCTCTTTCCTCTCCTCACTTCTCCTGTCCTGTTCTGTCCTCTCTTCCTGTCCTGTCCTCTCTTCTCCATTTCTCTCCTCTCTTCCTGTCCTCTCCTATCCCCCTGTCCTCTCTTTTCTCTCCTCACTTCTCCTGTCCTGTTCTGTCCTCTCTTCCTGTCCTGTCCTCTCTTCTCCATTCCTCTCCTCTCTTCCTGTCCTCTCCTATCCTCCTGTCCTCTCTTTTCTCTCCTCACGTCTCCTGTCCTGT
Organism: Thamnophis elegans; assembly: GCF_009769535.1. Classification (NCBI taxonomy): domain Eukaryota; kingdom Metazoa; phylum Chordata; class Lepidosauria; order Squamata; family Natricidae; genus Thamnophis; species Thamnophis elegans. The sequence goes on along the minus strand of NC_045543.1, from coordinate 137,134,022 downwards.
CCTTTCTTCCTATCCTGTCCTCTCTTCTCCATTCCTCTCCTCTCTTCCTGTCCCGTCCTCTCCTTCCTCTCCTCCTCTCCTCTCCTCTTCCCTTCCCTTCCCTTCCCTTCCCTTCCACCACTGCTCCATTCCATTATTTCATACTGCCTGTATGCAAGAATCTGAACTACTAACAGTCAAGCAAATTGGCACTGGATAAGAGTCAAGAGAATTCACAGAGGGCTGGACTTAGATATCTTGTGGGAACTTAGTGATTCTAAAGTGATGGCACATTGGACTCTGCCCTCAGGTTCAACCTGGTCATCTCCTATATCAACACTGATGTCTCATGAGGTTTGGTGGACTCTTAACTTTTAAGCCATTAAAAAAAACCCGTACAATTTTTATTTGATTAGGGGTTCCAAAGATAACAGCGTAGGGAGTGAGGCTTATCTACATCAATATGACCAAGATGAAGGTACATGACAGCAGTCTTCCAATATCTCAGGGGTTGCTACAAATAAGAGGGAGTCAAGCTATTCTCTAAAACACCTGAAGGCAGGACAAGATGCAACGGATGGAAACTAATCAAGGAGAGAAGAAGCTTAGAACTAAGGAGAAATTTCCTGACAGTTAGAACAATTAATCAGTGGAACAACCTGCCTCCAGAAGTTGTGAATGCCCCAACACTGGAAGTCTTTAAGAAGATGTTGGACAACCTTTTGTTTAAAGTGGTGTGGGGTGTCCTGCCTAAGCTCTGTTATGCTAAGGCAAAAACTTTTGGGGCAATTTTTAGCTATATGGTGCCCCTCAAAACCTGTTGATCATATTGGTCCACATAAATGAAAAATTGGCTTGTATGATATGGACTCGGAATATAGCCCAAATATAGCAATTGAAATATAAACATTTCATATATATGACACCCAGAAGGGAGAAAAGTCATTTGACGTGCTCTGGTAGCATGACAGGTTCTAATACATTTTCTGTCTTATAGGCATAGAAACATATAAGAAAAGCAGAGCTGCTCTGCAGCTTCAGAATAGCCGACTCTCTTGTGGTTAAATTAAAGGGAAGCCTATGAGGTATTAGCAGCAAATGTGCTGAATGAATAGGGCAGCTGTGCCCTTAGCAGGATCCTTACATAACTAGTCACTTGTGGTCCATCTTAAGTGGGGTGGAACTTAGAAGCCTCTGCCAGAGTCTCTTGGTACAGAAAAATCAGGTAGTTTGATTTAACTCTAATGAGCATGTTTGATGTGAGCCAAATGATGTGATGTCCTTCAGTGTCAGCCCTGGGAAAGCTACGCTTCACTGAAACCAATAAGCATTCAAGAATCAAGAAACTCCTTGACATCATTCTTTCCCTAGAGTTCCCCATCCTTCCTCCACCTTCTCTCCCTTTCCCTCCCTCTCTCTCCGTGTCTTTGAATCAGCCTTTTCTCCTTCTTAACCATTTATCTATGAAATCACAATTTTGTAACTGTAGGAAAGGACTGCACAACCTGTAGAGGCAAAAGGACCACATTGGCCAATGAAAAAAGAAGTGTAATGGTATGTGTGAATGACCTTGGGAGACAGTGAGAAGAGCCACAGTCAGAGAAGTGGTAGCTGAGTCTGCAGAAAGAATGGGGACTTGGCATACATCTCAGGAGGGACCCTCCCTAGTTTCATGGACTGTAAAGGGGATGCAATGGCTCAGTGGCTAAGACGCTGAGCTTGTCGATCAGAAAGGTCAGCAGTTCGGCGGTTCGAATCCTTAATGCCGCAGAATGGAGTGAGCTCTCATTACTTGTCCTAGCAACTGCCAACCTAGCAGTCGAAAGCATGTAAAAATGTAAATAGAAAAATTGGGAACCATCTTTGGTGAGAAGGTAACAGCATTCCATGCTGTCATGCCCGCCATATGACCACGGAAATGTCTTCGGACAGAGCTGGCTCGTCGGCTTTGAAACAGAAATGAGCACCGCCCCCTAGAGTCGGGAACGGCTAGCACATATGTGTGAAGGGAACCTTTACCTTTACCTAAAGGGGATGGGGGAGAGAGAATTGTACTTCGAGACTTGCAAGATTCTGAAAGAGAAGTAGAATTACAATGGTTTAATTGATTTTCCTCATAGGAAAAAAATAAAAAAAATGCAGCATAACTGAGGTATAGTTAGAATAAATGCTTTTCCATGGCTTGATTCTACATGCAATTCTGATAATTATATTGAGTGTAGATCATAGTTTAAAAGTAGATTAAAATAAGAAAACCCTACTACTTTTTCATGTCAGTATGAATCCTAAGGCACCTTTCTTGCATTAATCGCTTTAAAATTCTGTCTCGTGGTGTCTTATCTCTGGGACATCCAGATCCACGTAAATCCTTATTTTATTGCCTAGTATGTCGGATGGATTTCCACTCTGGGAAATTAATGACCATATATTTCATAATATATTCAGATCAAACTTTGCTGGTCTTCTTAGAGAAGTCAGAGAGTCATATTAATTTTCCCATTGTTTTCATGGGAAGAATACTGATCATCTACAACAATGCATGAACCTGTTTCATTTTTGTTGCATTTCTTAGGATATTCATAAACACAGAAAAATGTTATGGATTTATGCAGTCATTCCAGGAAGTGCAGCATACAAGAGGCACCATCTGAATATTGTTATGTTTGCTCATAGACGCAAAAATCATACATATTTTTGTATGCATTTTTCCTTGACATAGTCATTTTCAGCCTGATATATGCCTTTACTGATGTAGTTTTCCTTAATGCAGTTATTTTCATATGTAATGTGTGGGGTCCTTGGTGCTCTCTGAGCTTGATTGATTTTCTGCAGACATTTCATTGCCCAACTAGGTGACATCATCATGAACAGTGGTGGTGTTCAGACGGTTTGGACCAGTTCAGGCGAACCGGTAGTGTCAACCTACCCAACCCCCACCCCAACTCTATGTCGTATTATTTAGCCATGTTTTCTAAGCCGTGCACATGTGTGCAAACCACGCATCGTGAGCAAAGCACATTCTGAAAGGCCGCACGCTCACAAAGCGAGCATATGCACACTCATGAAGCGAGCATATGCACGCTCGTGCTCACATTCTCAGTGCATGGCGAACTGGTGGTAAAATTATGTGAAACCCACCTCTGATGATGCAGGAAAACAACCATAGAGCCGAGGTGGCACAGTGGTTAAATGCAGCACTGCAGGCTACTTCAGCTGACTGCAGTTCTGCAGTTCGGCTGTTCAAATCTCAGTGGCTCAGGGTTGACTCAGCCTTCCATCCTTCCGAGGTGGGTAAAATGAGAACCCGGATTGTTGTTGAGGGCAATATGCTGACTCTGTAAACCGCTTAGAGAGGGCTGAAAGCCCTATGAAGCGGTATATAAGTCTAACTGCTATTGCTATTGCTAACCAAACTCAGAAAGCATCAAGGATACCACATGATGATCCTGATCTACACATATTATCTTCTATTGGTACATATGTAAAATTTTAAAATGAGAATTAAATACTTAAAACATGAAGCCCTAAACATTTCATTTGGTTTAATTTTGGAGTTCAGTAATTGTGAATAATACTGGACCTTATTAAAGATAAATGTTTCCACTCTCCAGTCATGTACAAGTCTAGGAGGTGATGTCTCTCTGTTTCTTAGTCAAAGGAGCCAGCATAGTCCAAAGACACTTTTGTGGTCAAGTGCTCAGCATGGTTATATATCAAGAGGCACAGAATGCTGTTATTTTCCCACGAAGTTGTACCTATTTATCTACTCGCATTGGCATGCTTTTAAATTGCTAGTTGGACAGGAGCTGGAGCAGGTAATGGGAGCTCACCCCAGTGTTCAGTGCTCAGGTCTCAAACCCAAGATACCATTTTTCCAGCTGACAAACCCAACATCTTTAACTGAGGAGCCACTGCAGCCCAGTTCTTATTAAAACATGAATTAAATAAAGTCCTCAATTTATTAACCAATTTTGTTGTATTTCAGTACAATGACAGTAAAGATTATACTTAGACTTATTAAGTGATACATATGCCGAGACTGCCCATCCATGAAGATCATTGTTTAATATTATATTCTTGTTGAATTCTTCAGTTTTATCTCAAGATCTAAGAAGTCATCTTCTTTGTCCTTAATAATGCTGTTTAATCCCACATTTAATTTTGCATGAATATATTTTGACAAGATGCTACATTTTTTCATTGGTTTGAGTTAATAGTTCATTTGGGATGCTAATTACTCAAATGACAGTCACTTTGTTGAGCCTTCAGGAAGTTCCTCATGGGGGTTGTTTACATTGTTTTAATTGTTTCTTAATATTGTTGATTTATTATAACTCATGACAATTTGGCCCCACCGGATGTACTGGATATTACAATCACATATTAATAGATCTGTAATTGATTTAATGGGAGCTTTTTGCATGGTTTGAAAGGCATCATTGACTATTCCCATGACAAGTAATGAGCACACAAGGAGTATGATGTTTCACAGTGACTTTCGTTAAGGTAAAAGAAAAGAAAAATGGAACTCAGGTTCCCCAAAACAGGACATAAGCTTAAAAATGCAATGAGTCAGAAAAAGACATTGAATTAGTCCTCAATGAAGGAGGTGTTATTAGCTGGCCTTATTTCTAATCATCTATTTCCTAGGAAGACACCCTGTTGTTCCAAGAAAATAAGAATTAGATTTATGTATTTTTCTCTGGAGGATACCATTGGTCTGTATAAGCGAAAGTATAATCCAGAGAAGATGGGATTATTCTGAAGATGGTGAATATTCTGATTAACACAGAAAAAATTAAGATATGAGTTTTCACTTTCCTGTTCTATATGGTGAAGCTCCAATTTATCATAATGTGCTTACATTGGCACAACTATTCATATACGCATGGGTAAACCCAGCACTCCATTATTTTTCATAGAAAAACCAGAGATTACAAGTCTGGAATCTAATATCTGTTCTATGAAAAACATGCCACCAAACTATGATTCTGACTCAATTGATACTACATGCCCAATTCTAGCACAAGGATATTTCCCCACAGTTCAATTAAAGTAATGCCCACTTCTGCTTGAATTGGCAGAAAACTGCATGAACATGTAATTTGCTGCCCCCACAGCTGATCTCTATCTTTAGGGCGATTCCAACAAGTTGGAAAGGATCCATTATGTACTGATGTTCCTGTACCTTGGTAAGAGCCCCACTTGGATTACTGCATCCAGTTTTGGTTGCCACTATATTAAAAAAAAAGATGTTGAGACTCTAGAAAGAGGACAGAGAAGAGCAGCAGAGATGATTAGGGGGCTGGAGGCTAAAACATCTGAAGAATGGTTGCAGTTGGAATTGGGTATGTCTGCTCTAGTAAAAAAGCAGGATTGGGGTGGTGAGATAGCAGTGTTCCAATATCCAAGGGGCTGCCGTAAAGAAGAAAGGGTCAACCTATTCTCCAAAGCACATGAAGGAAGGACAAAAAGCCATGGATGGAAACGAATCAAGAAGTAAACTAACCTAGAGCCAAAGAGAAATTTCCCGACAGTGAGAACAATTAATAAGTGGAATGACCAAGATGAAGATACATGATAGCAGTGTTCCAATATCTCAGACACACAGTTCAATGACCCCCCCCCCGTATATGTGCACACACACCCCCCCTGTGCTCCCCCCATGCATATGCATGACCCCCCCTACCCAGTTTTGGGCCTAGCAGGCTCCCCTGAAGCCTCCTGAAACAAAAACTGGGCCATGAGGGGGCAATGATGCACTCCCACATGGCCTGTTTGGGCCTAGCAGGCCTCCCTGAAGCCTCCTAAAATAGAAAATGGGGGAGAATGCCACACCCTCACAGCCCATTTTTCATCTAGCAGGCCTTTCTGAAGCCTGTTGAAACAAAAAAAAAAAACCGGGGCAATTTATTTATTTATTTATTAATGAGACTTATATACCGCTTCATAGGGCTTTCAGCCCTCTCTAAGTGGTTTACAGAGTCAGCATATTGCCCCTACAGTCTGGGTCCTCATTTTACCCACCTCTGAAGGATGGAGGGCTGAGTCAACCCTGAGCCGGTGAGATTTGAACCGCTGAACTGCAGCTAACAGTCAGCTGAAGTGGCTGCAGTACTGCACTCTAACCACTGCGCCACCTCGGCCCCTTCCATTAACATGCTATTCTGACTGTGATCCTTCAAAAACATTATGAGCATTGAAGGATTATACAGATAGTCCTTGGTTTACGATGACAATTGAGATCAGGAGCAGTCTAAGAAACAAGTGCTATATCATCATTATCATTTAGTGATGGGAATTTGTCAATCCTGGTTGCTGTTGTTAAGCAAGAACATGAATGTGACTTTTCAACTTCCTTCTGGCTTCCCTTTTGGCTTTGCTTGGGGAAAGCTTGTAGGGAATGTCAGAACTCATGATCCTGTAAACCCAGCTCACCAATAGCAATAGCAGTTAGACTTATATACCGCTTCATAGGGCTTTCAGCCCCCTCTAAGCAGTTTACAGAGTCATCATATTGCCCCCAACAACAATCCGGGTCCTCATTTTACCCACCTCGGAAGGATGGAAGGCTGAGTCAACCCTGAGCCGCTGAGATTTGAACAGCCGAACTGCAGAACTGCAGTCAGCTGAAGTAGCCTGCAATGCTGCATTTAACCACTGCACCACCTCGGCTCCACAACCACCTAAACTCCAAGGACCCATCATTCAGTACTGACATAACTTTGAATGATCACTGAATGAATGGTCCTAATCTGGACAGATTTGTATCTGGCTTTTGAAATCAATTTGTTAAATCCACTGGTACTGAGCTTCAGGCTCCTCAGAGGCAATTCCCATTTTTATTTTTGGTTCCTGCAATATATTGTCTGTTGTTTATGCTACACTTGACAGCTCAGTTTCCAATGTTTTTTCTTTGTACAATACAGTAAACAAATGCCTTCCTTCCTTCCTTCCTTCCTTCCCAGACAGATCTGGCCTTTTTCTTCCTTCGATAGATCTGTCTTTCTCTCTCTTACATTTTGCATAAACAATGTTGATCATAACTCAGTAAAATGAAGATTTTTCCAGCTGTTTAAAACATTCCCATAGACTTTAAAATTGAGACTGTGAGAAAAAGATGTGAAAAGAGGCTCCTTTGGGAAGACAAAGCATTTCTTTCCACCAAAGGGCTGCAGATTTGTGGCTGTTTGTGGCAGACACAAATTCTCTGATGCCTCTGCAATCAGAGGTGATATTCAGCCGGTTTTGACCGGTTCTGGTGAACCAGTAGGGGAAATTTGGAGTAGTTCAGAGAACCGGCAAATACCACCTCTGGCTGCCCCTGCCCCTGATCTATTCGCTGCCTCCCCAGTCCCAGCTGATCAGCTGGGTCTTCTTTTGTTTCCTTGCACAGGAGAATGGAGCTGGAAAACAGGGTGGTGAGGGAATGGGGATTGTGCCGTATTCTTCCCCAGGAGTGGGCTGGGAATGGCGATTTTGCAGGATCCTTCCCCCAGGAGTGGGAAGAAATGGAGATTTTGCAGTATCCTTCCCCCAGGAGTGGGAAGGAATGGAGATTTTGCAGTATCCTTCCCCCGGGAGTGGGAAGGAATGGAGATTTTGCAGTATCCTTCCCCCAGGAGTGGGAAGGAATGGAGATTTTGCAGTATCCTTCCCCCAGGAGTGGGAAGGAATGGAGATTTTGCAGTATTCTTTCCCCTGCCATGCCCACAAAGCCACACCCACCAAGCCATGCCACACCCACCGAGCCACACCCATAGAACTGGTAATAAAAATTTTTTGAATCCCACCACTGCTCTTCATCACATATGGGCAGTAACTAAGGAACCTATGGAGCATCATATGATCCATTGGAGCTGTTGTGCTTAGGAGAAATAGTCTAGCAAACTATGTATGATACAACCTATGTATGGTAAATAAAAGTATTATTTATTTTAAAACGTACTTCAAAAGAAAAGCAACAAGAAAAAAATAGCTTTCTCTATTTCATATAATGGAAAGGCTGTATTTTATATGCACCCTTAGGACAAATTCAGCTTAAATGACTTTTAGAAAGGTATTATCAAAAATGTTTTTAAAAAACCATCTCTCCCTCTATTGTTCCAGGCAAAAACCAACACATGTAAATATTCAATTTTAGGCCAATTTCTCTCTCATTAATCTAAGAATCCATCCTGGACCTACACACTTATTATACCCAGACTGTATATCAGACACTAATACGATTGAGCAGGTCCAGAGGTATTTCACGAGAAGAGTTCTCCACTCCTCTATTCTCAATAGAATTCCCTATGCCACCAGGCTTGAAATTTTGGGTGTGGACAATCTGGAACTGTGGTATGATCAAAGCACAATACACAAAATTGTCTGCTACAACGTCTTACCTGTCAACGACTTCTTCGGTTTCAACCTCAATAATACACAGGCAAACAAGCAATAGAAACTCAAGGTAAACCGCTCCAAAGTCAAATGCAGAAAATACGACTTCAGCAACAGAGTGGTCAACGCCTGGAATGTTCGACCTGTATCCATTGTTACATCCTCAGACCCCCACAGCTTCAACATTAAACTGTCTAGCGTGGACCTCACCCCATTCCCAAGAGGTCCGTAAAGGGGGCGTACATAATAGCAATAGCAGTTAGACTTATATACCGCTTCATAGGGCTTTCAGCCCTCTCTAAGCGGTTTACAGAGTCAGCATATTGCCCCCAACAACAATCCGGGTCCTCATTTTACCCACCTCGGAAGGATGGAAGGCTGAGTCAACCTTGAGCCGGTGAGATTTAAACAGCCGAACTGCAGAACTGCAGGGTGCCTTCTGTCCCTGTCTCACTGTCCTCGTTTATCTGCATTCACTCCTTTCATTCATATCCATGTTTATATTTATAACTGCTCTCTTGAACATGTTTGACAAACTAATAAACGCACCTAAATACAAATGCTTCACTTTTGAATGCGAATGTGACCCAAATATATTTTGCACCTGTTTGTTTTGGGCTGATAGCATGAGATTGTGGTTTGTGGACAGGCATTAGCAAAAGTCTTCTAATGAGGTGACGGAAACCATCGGAAATCAAGCTCTCATTAATTTTTTTTAAGCCCCTTGGATACCACTTTGTGAAGTACCATTGATCAGAACAAGGCTGGCACAGCCGCCATTTCCAATCACGGTGCTCTTCAATCACACTTCCATTCGGGAGGGATTTTCAATTTTGCTGCTGAAATCAGGCAAGCAGCTGCACAGCTACTGCCGCTTGGGGTGAAGTGATACAGTGGCCAAAATGTCCCCCCCCCTCCCTCTCTCCCTCTGCCCTCCATTTTTTGGTCCTGTTTGCACTTCATTTCACCGAACATGTACATCTGATTCATTGACATCTGTTCAGGAGGCAGTGGAGGGAGAGCCAATGCATATGCATGGAAGGGAATCCTGCCCGCATTTCAATGAGGTTGCCACTGTTGTAATAAAGCCATTCATTATGAAACCGTTGCAGGGGCAACGGCCAAGGCAGTTGCCAAGCCTTTCAAAGCTTGATATTTGTTTAGTCAACAATACTGTCTTCTAGCAAGGCTTTCCTCTTAAAATGGGACTCAAAAAAGGTCAGTTTTCTTAATGGTGAAAAAAGTAAGGTTCTACATGTAGGCAAGACAAACAAAATACATAGGTACAGTATACATATGTGGTACCTTGCTCAATAGTAATAACTGTGAGAGGGATCTTGGAGTCCTAGTGGACAACCATTTAAATATGAGCCAGCAGTGTGCAGCAGTTGCTAAAAAAGCCAAAACAGTTCTAGGCTGCATAAACAGAGGGATAGACTCAAGATCACGTGAAGTCTTGATCGTTCCATTGGGTCGGGGCTACCACCGGAGGAGAGCCTTCTCGGTGGTAGCCCCGACCCAATGGAACGATCTCCCCGTGGAGATTCGTACCCTCACCACCCTTCAGACCTTCCGCACAGCCCTTAGAATCTGGCTATCCCGTCAGGCCTGGGGCTAAAGATTATAACCCACCCGAATGGTATGAATGTTGCGTTTTAATCATGTACTGTCTTATATGTAAAAGTCTGTCCCCCCTTTCCTTTTGATTGTGAGCCGCCCTGAGTCCCCCCAGGGAAAAGGGCAGCATACAAATAAACAATCTGAATCTGAATCTGAATCTGAATCTGAAGTCTTGATATTAAAACCACTTTATAATGCCTTGGTAAGGTCACACTTGGAATACTCCATCCAGTTTTGGTCGCCACGATGTAGAAAAGATGTGGAGACTCTAGAAAGAGTGCAGAGAAGAGCAACAAAGATGATTAGGGGATTGGAGGCTAAAACATATGAAAAACGGTTGCAGGAACTGGGTATGTTTAGTTTAATGAAAAGAAGGACTAGGGGAGAGACATGATGGCAGTGTTCCAATATCTCAGGGGTTACCACAAAGAAGAAAGAATCAAACTATTCTCCAAAGTACCTGAGGGTAGAACAAGCAGTGGATGTAAACTAATCAAGGTGAGAAGGAACCTACACCTAAGGGAAAATTTTCTGACAGGTAGAACAATTAATCAGTGGAACAACTTTCCTCCAGAAGTTGTGAATGCTCCAACACTAGAAGTCTTTAAGAAGATGTTGGATAACAATTTGTCTGAAGTGGTGTAGGCCTTCTTGACTAGGCAGGAGGTTGGACTAGAAGACCTCCAAGGTCCCTTCCAACTCTGTTATTCTATTCTATTCTCTGGCGTTGCAGTGCCACCAACCTTTCTCAAAAGGGAAGATGAGACGGGATGAAAATTGTTCAGCAATGGCTTCTTGAGAAGATCCATTTTTCAAAGCAGTCAGGAACATGCCCTCAAAGAAGGATGAAATTCATCATTTCTTGGAAACCCCCCCCCACACACACACATGATACTTCTGGAGTGGCCTTAATTACTCAGGGGGCCATGTATCTAATATACAGATGGTGACATTTATTTATTTTATTTATCTATTTAGTTTGTCAAACATGTACAAGATAACAGATATAAGTATAAACATGGACACAAACACAGGAAATGGGTACGAATAAATGGGGACAATAGGACAGGGATGGTAGGCACGCTTATGCCCTTTATGCTTAGGCCCTTTATGGACTTCTTAGGAATGGGGTGAGGTCCACGCTAGACAGTTTAAGGTTAAAGTTATGGGGGTTTGGGGATGAAACCACAGAACCAGGTAGAGCGTTCCAGGCATTGACCACTCTGTTGCTGAAGTTGTATTTTCTGCAATCAAGTTTGGAGCGATTTACCTTCAGTTTGTATCTATTGTTTGCCTGTGTATTATTGTGGTTGAAGCTGAAGTAGTCATCGACAGGTAGGACATTGTAGCCCACAATTTTGTGTACTACACTTAGGTCAGACTGTAGGCGGCATAATTCTAGCTTATCCAAGCCCAAATTTTCGAGCTTGGTGGCATAAGGGATTCTTTTGTGAGCAGAGGAATGGAAGACTCTTCTCGTGAAATATCTCTGGACTTGCTCCATTGTATTAATGTCCGATATACAGTGTGGATTCCAGGCAGATGAGCTGGCATCCTGTCCATTTCCTCAGGTCCAACAGAATTGAACCATTGCTGGATAACTGGGCAAGTTCACTCCCAGGGCCTTTCCACAGGACTTGTTCCATAATCAAGCCATTCCTTACTAACATGTAGTTTTATTCAGATGTCTTGAGGGTTAAAAAAAAATGTATCAAAGGACTGAAAGCTAAAAGATTCCAATGGCAGAAAGAAAAAAAGGAGACATTTATTTGATGCATGCAACCAAAACATCTATGAGATCTGATGTGGTGTTTCTAAGAGCCAGTTTGGTGCAGTGGTTAAGGCTGTGGACTAGAAACCAGGCAACCATGAGTTCTAGTACTGGCTTGGGCACAAAGTCAGCTAGGTGACTTTGGGCCACTGGCCAGTCTCTCTCACTGAGCCCCAAGTAAGGGTCACGGAGAAAGCATTCCCAAAATCTTGGCTAGAAAACAGCAAGGACAACGACTCAAGGCCAATGACTCTCTCTTTTTCTCTGTCTCTGCCTCTGTGTGTGTGTTTGTGTGTCTCTGTCTCTCTTTCTCTCTCTGTTTCTCTCTCTGTTTTTCTCTCTCTGTGTCTGTCTGTCTGAGTTTGTCTGTCTGTCTGTCTCTTGTATGTCTCTCTCTCTCTCTCTCTCTCTCACTCACTCTATCTCTCTGTCTCTGTCTGTCTCTGTCTCTCTTTCTCTCTGCCTCCCTCCTCTCTCTCTCTCTCTCTCTCTCTCTCTCTCTGTTTCTCTGTCTCTGTATCTGTTTCTCTCGGCCTCTCTGCCTCTCTCACTCACACACACAAAAGATCCGGAATGGGAATGTATCTTGGAACTACAGAAAGAGTGAATGTTTGCTGATAGTTACTTAATGAAAATAAATAACTTCTCATCAGCCTTATAAGCAAAATGAAGAAATTGTTAATTGGTTGAAGACAGAGATTTAACTTTCATCCACATGTACGGTGTAGAAAGTGTTTTGGTTTTTTTAAATGTGTGCTATTAACTTGTAAAGCCTCCAAAAGCTTGCGTTCTTTGAGATAACCATTTCCATACATGAGTTTTATGCCTGCCAGGAAAGAGAATAGGGCCTCTAAAAGGGAACATCTAACAAGAGATAGGGCAGAGACAACTTGGCAAACAAGGACACAGTTGTTTTTTTTACAATGCATTTCATGGCTTGGTGCATTTATCTTCTTCTACCGGAGATATCTAAGAGTTTTATTTTTAGTGTGATTGAGGTGGGGAAGGAACAGAGGCAAAGCCATTCTTGTCAGCGGCATAAACAATCGTTTCTCTTTTTAAAAGTTGCGTGTTCCTTTCCGGATTGAAGTTAAAGCTTTTCACATTTCAAAATGTCAGTTTCAGTCCAGGGCCCTACCACTAGCAACAACAGCAACAAAAGTATTCACACCTGTTATGCTTCAGGTTGAGGAATACAGTGTTCCAGTCACAATGATGAGATCATTTGAAAAGAAGTTTTCAGAGCAGAATGATTGAATATCATGGTCCTATGGAACCTACATGTTCATAAACAGCGTGCTGATTTCTAGCGGAGAAGATAACATTAATAAGAGTCAATATCCCATATTCACAAACATAGATCGCATCTCCTATAATATGCTGGCTTCCACTTATTCCCAAGAGCTGCTGTGGTCACTGATGGCCTACGGAGCTGGCAGCATAGTCAGACTGTGAGGAGGTTGGAGAGGAACATGGGCCAGTCCTGGAGTCAGGGGAAGGCTCGGACAAGAGCTCTACAACGGAGGCAGAGAGGGGGCCAGGACCATCTGGTAGTTATGTGCTGCCTCTGGAGCTTCTGGAGTCTGGCATCAGTGAGGCAGAGGAACAGGGGGAGCCTGTTCCCAGTGCGTACATGCGCAGAGCTGCCATAAGGCAAGAACAGCTAAGATAAAAGGGGCAACTTGGGAGTAAGGCTTGGAGATGATTGGCCCCTCCCATAAGACATAAAAGAGGAGCAAATGGCCTTTACAGGAGCAACTTGGTTCATTCTAAAACTCTGAGAAGCTCCCTTTGATTCTGTGCTCCATTTGGCCTTGCAAAACTAATTGGCGATTAAGTTTTCTGGCAGTGTTTCAAGGGAGATAAAGGTGGGTGCTTATCAGCCTTATCCCGAAAGACTGTGGCAGACATCTGTTGGACTTTTCACAGACTGTTTGTGAATCATTGCAGGCTGTGAATGAACCTAATTCACAGCTGTTTAATTAAAAAGAGGGGTTTTGGGATTAAGCGTGTGATTTTTACTGTCTCAAGAAGCCTAGGTCAGAACAAGAGCAAATATATAGGCTGCACCACATAAACTTGTCCCATTAGCCAGAACTTATGGGACCATGCGATTAGATTCATTCAAGCCATTCAGTCACAAATCACAGCTTAGAGACTACAATGCCTTGGTTCGCACAATAACCTGGGCCATCAAGATCATGGAAAGGAGCATGGTGGCTCTTATGGCTAGGGTGTTGGGTTGGAGGTTGGCATGGCCATGTTTGAAACCTGAATGCTGCCATGGGGCAGGATAGAGCTCTTGTCCTTCACTCCAGCTCCTGCCAGGGACACCTGGGTGACGGTGATGCTAGCCTTTTTAACCTGGAAGGACCTTAATCTGGAGTGTCAAACTCGCTTGCATCCCAGGCCATATGATGACGTATCACAGTGTTTTTGGCTTTTCTGGAGCTGGGGTGGGCGTGGCCTGCATGGGCCGTATCCAGCCTGCAGGCTGCCAGTTTGACTGGCCTGATTGCTTCTGACATGAGTGCAATGCAAGTACAGTAGCCATTATCAGTCTAAGAATATACCTTCTTTAGATGAGACACAAGAGAGCAGCCAAGGTGGTAGTATTCAGACAAGGAATATAGCATTTGAAAAGATGACACTCTTCAGCAAGGTAACATTCACCAACATTTAAGTCAATTCGACAGTCCTTGACTAACAGATGTGATTGGGAGCTCTCCAGGGTCCTGAAAAATATGTCCAATGGCTCCTTTGCCTCTTTATTTCCTTATGGCTCCTGCTGCACAGTTCCTTGTTGTTCCTGCCTCCTAATCATGTTTATTCCTATCATCCAGTTTAGAAGTAGGAAGGAAGAGGAAAAATAACATGTCAGAAAAATGGTAGTTCTCCATCCCTCAGTTCATTAAAGGATTAAAAGCCACATCGGAGTATTCTGACTGATCTAATGTGAACTCAGAGATTTTGAGTCTGGATTGTGCAGGGGAGCTCCTAGCAAGTGGTTATATTGATAAGAGGCATGAATGAATTGCTTTGGAAGATTTGCTTCAGTGGGTTATGTTTTATTTCACCTTTATTGGGAAACAGCCTATGTTACGCAGCCGTACAACCAGCTGACAGGTTGCTTAAGGCAGGCTTCATTTTGTTTAACACCCTGTGATAAATGGGCACTGCAAAGCCCTCCAAAAGAAAATCCAAATTCTTTCCTGGCTTTTCCAAACATGTCAGCAAGAAGAAGAAGAAAAAACCTCCACCACTTTGGTTGATGCAATTGCAATTACAGCAGTGTTTTGCCTTAAACATCTGAGTCATTGATGCATTCCCCTCTCTTGGCTTCCATAAAATATTTAAAGGGCTCTCACCCACAGTGAAATATGTCAAAAATTTAAAGCGACAGTTGCCATGCATGAAATCATTGTTAGGTTAGATAATTGCATTCAAAGTTCAGGTTCAGAACAGCTCTTATTGATTGGGGGAGAGGGACCTGGACAGATGTGTGGTGGGACTTGATTGACAGTCAACATGGCTTTGTCCCTTGGTCTCTTAATGAACTGGCTCCATGAAGTCTGGTTACAGCCATTAACACTGATAGGTCCCCATTCAGCACATGTTATCACCTGGGATACTTAAGAAGAAAATAGATATTATAGCTATTCATTAAGTGAAGTTGATGGATATGGATAATTTGTCAGTGAGGGGAGACCCCAGGAATAATTGTCTCATTAACTACAGCTAGTCAAGTACAGCATAATGAAAGACCAGCTCCCATAAGGTGAAAAAGGCACTATCAAATTTGCCAAAAGGGGTGGAAAATAACTCACGATTTTGGAAACATAAATGCAGAAAAAGCCATCTCATTTTTCAGCATTGCCAGCTATGAAATATGGATTATAATGTCCATCCTCTACATTACTGTATCGTCACACCTTCTTGATTTTTTCATCAATCCTTTCTGATGTTCTCTTCAACTCACTAGTAGTGTTCATAGGTAAAAGTAAAGATTCCCCTTGCACATATGTGCTAGTTGTTCCCAACTCTAGGGGGTAATGCTCATCTCTGTTTCAGAGCCAAAGAGCCAGCGCTGTCTGAAAACATCTCTGTGGTCATGTGGCCAGCATGACTAAATGCCAAAGGTGCACGGAATGCTGTTACCTTCCCACCAAAGGTGGTCCCTATTTTTCTACTTGCATTTTTACATCCTTTCAAATTGCTAGGTTGGCAGAACCTGGGACAAGTAACAGGAGCTCACTCTGTTACACAGTGCTAGGGATTCGAACCGCCTAATTGCCAACCTTTCTGATCAACAAGCTCAGCGTCTTAGCCACTTAGCCACTGCGTCCCTCTAGTAGTGTTCACACCACTGTGTAAAAATTCTGATGATTTAAATTCAATGATAAACTAACTGAATCCCCCCCCATCAAATCAAACCTTCAACCTGAATTGCTGAATCCAGTCTATGCACTGGGATGAATTGATTAGAACTGATTCTAACCAGTTGATGCTACGTGAGTTTATCCCATCTCTGAGCCTTCCCGGCCTTCCCTAAACAAATCAATCCAAACTATTTGGGAAGAGGATTATTTTAGTAGATTGTACCGTACACATATCCATGTTCCAAAATCCATAGTTTTATTCAGTCATCTCACTTTTCCACTGTTGGTCCAAGGCCTGTGACATAAACCTATAGATATTTGCTCTGTGTAACCCACTATGTTTTAATATTATTGGTAATTTGTGGTTCAGTGTGCTATGTAAACACAAATAATTGCAAATCCTTTGTTGTTTTTGCGGGTATGATATAGATACAACAGGGGAATGATATAGATGCAACTGGGGTATGATATAGATACAACAGGGGGATAACAGGGTATTTTTAAATGCCTCCCTGGGCACACGCTGCACTTCCTGGCCTGCTAGATTTTTATGTTTAAAAGGTTTTTAATTGAATAAAACATCATAAAACATCGACCTGGGTACTTGAGAGACCGCCTGCTGCCAATCACCTCCACTAGACCGATTAGATCCCACAGATTAGGCCTCCTCCATCTGCCGGCCAATGCCGACTGGCAACTACCCGGAGGAGAGCCTTCTCTGTGGCTGCTCCGACCCTCTGGAACGAACTCCCCGTGGAGATTCGAACCCTCACCACCCTCCAGGCATTCCGCAAAGCCCTTAAAACCTGGCTGTTCCGACAGGCCTGGGGCTAAAGAGCTTTTGCCCCTGTCTCGAATGGTATGACTGTTGTGTGTTTTTAAATTATGTATTGTTATGTTTCGTCTTTTTATTTTCTGTCTGTAACCCCCTTCCTTGATTTGAATTGTGAGCTGCCCTGAGTCCCCTTCGGGGGAAAAGGGCGGCATATAAATATAATAAAATCAATCAATCAAATCAAATACTATAGGAAGATAGGAACTTACAAACATATATTATTATCTTAAACTTCTGGAAAGCCTTTGGCCCTCATATAAAGTAGTGAGTGACTACCATTCTATGCTTGATTTAGGAGTCTGGCAAGTTGTTAAGGAAAAACACAAATCAAGGAGGAAGTGCGGAAGCTATGCCTGAAGCTTTCCTTTTCACCAAAATTTGTCAAACTATGATGGCCCATAGTTCTGATGATTGCAGTTATTTTGTGAAAAGCCTATCAGGGCAGCCATTGTATGAGAGTACCACAGCATGTTCCCAAGTAGGCTTACATGCTTGTTTGATCGATTATGTGCCATCAAGTCATCGTTGGTTCCTATATTGATTTTTCTACATGATGATCTATCCTTAATCGGGTTTTTCAGGGTCTTCCAATAAGTCGACTCATCACCATGGCAACTGAATGCATACACTTTCCTGGTGGCCTGCTTCTTTCTTTCCACCTTTCCCAGCATCAGAATCTTCTCCGGAGAGTTACACATTTTCCATAATGTGTCCAGGGTAGGGTATCGTATTTCAGAGTATAAGACACACCCTTTTCCCTCAAAAAAGAGGCTGAAAATCTGGGTGCATCTTATACACTGAATACAGCATTTTTGGCCTTCTGAAACCTTGCCCCCTTTGCAAAAATGGCTATGCATAGCCTTTAAGAGGCTTCCAGAGTGCTCCTGGGGGCTGGGGGCGCAAACAATGGCCTGTTTTTCACTCATTGTTGCCCCCCCGGCCCCCAGGAGCCCTCCTAAAGGCTATGCATGCCCTTTTTTGACAAAAAACACGGCCATTTTTGTGAAAAAAACGGGCCATTTTGGGGAGGTCTGCAGAGTGCAAAATCTTTTTTAATTTACCTCTTCAAAATCTTGGTGCATCTTATACTTCGGTGCCTCTTATACTAAAAAAATATGGTAATCTTGGAACATCTTGCTCCTCAAGGTGACATCCGCTCCCACCCTTCTGATCTTCCATAAAGACCTGAAGATTTGGGTCTACCTGTTGGCTTGGGGCACCAATGGGGGTGTATTATACTGGAGCTGGTTAACAGATTCAGAGAAGGCCCCATGTCCCCCACAATATACAACCTGTTCCCTCCCTCCACATCTTTGTAAGTGTTACTTTTACTGTTATTAGAAATATTTATTCTTCTAGTACTGAATAAAAATTAACAAAAATTACTAATTGCTATCAAACTTAGTACTGACCACAATGTGAATACAATGGTGATAGGAACAATTAATATCACTGTAATTGTTAGTACAACTGTTACTACATTATTACAGAGGTTAAAACCGATAGGAAGGCAATGGAGAATGGAGAACTACAAAGGCTAAACATATATGCCAATACAGAAGGCTATATAACTCTTTTGTGTATTGTTATGTTTGTCTTGTTTTTTCTTGTTTTTTGTTGTGTCCCCCCCCCCA
The DNA here is from genome assembly GCF_009769535.1 of Thamnophis elegans. Taxonomy (NCBI): domain Eukaryota; kingdom Metazoa; phylum Chordata; class Lepidosauria; order Squamata; family Natricidae; genus Thamnophis; species Thamnophis elegans. Next base: position 137,115,422 of record NC_045543.1, on the reverse strand, counting down.
TTTTTAAAGGTAAAAATGTTTAATCAAAACTATTTTAAAAAACAAAAACAAAATACAATTGAAGATTACAAGCACTTGAAATGGAATTACCGAACTAACAATTGTAAAGTGCTAAAATGTTTCGACTGGCTTTTAATGATACTTAAAGATCTGCTTAAAAAAAGAAAAGAAATATTTATTTTTTGTAATTTTATTGGTTTTTAATGTGATAAGCTACCCAGAGTCACCTCGTTGTAAAATGAGTGGCAAACAAATCTAATAAATAAACAAAATGGTACAACAGTACCATCCCTTTTGACATTCCAGAAATCCTTCAAAACCTGGTAGTGTCATCAGGCCTGGGGCTTCCAGGGAATTGAAATAAATCCTGGTCATTTGTGTCTTGAATGGGAACTGATTTAGAGCAGGGGTGTCAAATTCACATTGTCACGGCAACGTCACATGACATTGCTAGATATTCATTCTTATTCTTCCTTTGCTGACTATTTCTGCATTTGTTTTTTATAATGTTTATTTTATAAAATCTGGAATTCCTACCCCCTTCCCTCTCCTTCTCTCACTCTCTCTCTTTTTATCTATCCATCCATCAATCCATCTAGTCTTGTTTTTGTATGACTTGTTCAATTGTTGCACGCCAGTGGGGGAATTCATCCAGTTCGCACCTATTCGGGAGAACCGGTTGTTAACTTTCTAAACAGTTCGGAGAACCGGTTGTTGGAAGAAATCTCCTTTTGTTTTTTTCCCACTTTACAGGGCTAATCCTGTAAGGAAGGCAGGGAGGAAACATTCTGGTGTTGTTTCTAGCCTCATCTTTATTGCCTTGCTTACAGAAACTGCCTCTCTGGTTAACCCTTATTACATTGTGCTAAGGCGAAGCGCCCATCGACCTGAGTGATGTTGAGTTGGCCACGCCCACCCAGTCACATGATCACTGCGCTACGCCTACCCAGCTGGTCATTAGGGCAGAGAACCGGTTGTTAAATTCTTTGAATCCCACCACTGTTGCCTGCTGTCCAGAGTTTTGTGAGATGGGCAAGTGTACAATTTGAGACAAATAAATGAATAAATAAATCCTGGTCATTTGTGTTTTGAATGGGAACTCTGGGTTGATTTAGAGCAGGGGTGTCAAATTCACATCATCACAGCAGCGTCACATGACATATTGGGACTTTTTTCCCCTTTGCTAAACTGTGCATGGGTGTGGCCAGCGCATGATGCATCTAGCCTGCAGGCCGGGATAGTCCTAATAGTCCTGATTTAGAGAGACGAGGTGGCACAGTGATCCTGCAATGTGGAAAACAGATTCATGTAACAACTGTGTTACTAGGTTAACACTTGCAGTGATTCACTTAATAACTGTGGCAAGGAAGGTCATAAAATGGGGCAAATTTTACTCCACAACCAGGTTACTAACTTAAGTGCAATGATTCACTTAACAACTGTGGCAAGAAAGGTCATAAAACAGGGCAAAGTTTAGTCCACAGATGTCTCACTTAACAACAGAAATTTGGGGCTCAATTGTGGTCATAAGTCAAGAACTACTTCCTGTATTACTTCTTGCTAAGTGGATTAACCTCCATTCACTGTTAAAAAAGATTTAAGGGCTGTGATCTTGGCTCTAGGTTCTAGCTTTTAGCTTTCTTTCTTTCTTTCTTTCTTCCTTCCTTCCTTCCTTCCTTCCTTCCTTCCTTCCTTCCTTCTTTCTTTCTTTCTTTCTTTCTTTCTTTCTTTCTTTCTTTCTTTCTTTCTTTTTTTTTCTAACTCAATATAGTTCACGCTATATTTAACTCCGCTCTAAAGAATCAGTACCACTTCTTGTTGGAGTGCTAATTTTTCTTTCTCCCTCTCAGGTTTTACTTATCCTTAGCCTGCAGTATGTGAGGTTTGTATCTGTGGGTCTTCTTCTATTCCTTCAGAAGGAATAAGATAAGGCCCACGAGTTTTGAAAGGGGGAAAAATATGAAACTTTGCTTCCAGAACAAAATAGAGATATGCTTTGATAAATTATTTCAGTATTCATCTATATTTTGTAGTGGCTCTCGGAGGCTGCTGCTGCTAAGAATAATGTCTTATGATATGCATCAGCTAGAAATTTAGCCCCAGCCAATTTGAAAGGCTGACTTTGGCAGAAGAACTTTGGAAGCCACAGGAGATTTGGGGGGGGGGGGGATCGAGGGAACAGAAGATAAGGAGAGAACAATGGCATCAGGAAGAACTATCTGTACTCATTCTTTTAGCAATGTGAACCTACTGTCTGAATGTAGGACATCAAAGGCAGACATTATTTTTGAGAAATCATCATTCAGGTATTCAGTGGAGGCATACTGGACTCCTGAATTATGACATGAGGAGAGTTACAGAAGCACCCTGTGGAATTGTTCTGCCATACTTTATGTAAAGTCAAAGCTAGATTTATCACCAAATATAATATACATTTAAAGGATTTGTTAAGTAAAGGGCCTCATCGATATATGAATACATGTATGCATATTTTTCGGAGTATAAGACTCTCCTAAGTATAAGATGCACCTAGCTTTTGTGGCAGCCTCTGAGATATTGGAAGGCTGCTATCATGTCTCCCCTAGTCCTTCTTTTCATTAAACTAGACATACACAGTTCCTGCAACCGTTCTTCATATGTTTTAGCCTCCAGTCCCCTAATCCTCTTTGTTGCTCTTCTCTGCACTCTTTCTAGAGTCTCCACATCTTTTCTACATCGTGGCAACCAAAACTGAATGCAGTATTCCAAGTGTGGCCTTATCAAGGCATTATAAAGTGGTATTAATACTTCACGTGATCTTAATTCTATCCTTCTGTTTATGCAGTCTAGAACTGTGTTGGCTTTTTTGGCAGCTGCTGCACACGGCTGGCTCATATTTAAAAGGTGGTCCACTAGGACTCCAAGATCCCATTCTAATAGAATAATTTTTTTAGGTGTGTGTGCTCTCATAAATGGAAAGATACAATTTGGCTCTTAAATAGGAGATGTTGATGTAGCAACCTTTTAAAAAATGGTCAAGAATATGGAATCAACTTGGAAAGACAGAGTGGGAGAAAAAACTACAAGGGATTGGGTAGGGAAGGCTTAACAGTTTTTAAATTAATGACAGTTTTATGCTAAAAACCCAGCAGTATTGTGTGAAGATTTGTTTATTTTAGCATAATCTACATATTAGATACCATTTCTGAACAGATGTTTATAAACCAATGTAGAAGAAGAATGGAACAAAATTATGAATTAATTGTCTTAGTCCCTTCTCTCCCCCACCCTCCATCTGTTAAAACTCAATTTATCCAAGTTAAAAAAAATGCATGTGTCTCCTGAATATTCAAAAATTGTTGATGCCAATTCAAAAATTGTTGATGCCAATTCAAAAATTGTTGATGCCAACTGCAGTGAGGATATCTTAAAGCCAGAATACTCGAGAAGTGTTACTGGTGTAGCTTTATATTTTCCATTCAAAATGTGTGCTACGGTAAATATTTATTTTTAGAGTTATGTGACTCAGAGGCAACAAACAATTTGTTTTCGGCCTGATCTACAAATATGTGGTGGCTTAGTGGCTAAGACGCTAAGCTTGTTGATCAGAAAGCTCGGCAGTTCGGCGATTCTAATCCCTAGCACCGCGTAACGGAGTGAGCTCCCGTTACTTGTCCCAGCTTCTTCCAACCTAGCAGTTTGAAAGCATGTAAAAATGCAAGTAGAAAAAATAGGAACCAACTTTGGTGGGAAGGTAAGAGTATTCCATGCGCCTTTGTTTACACATGCTGGCCACATGACCATGGAGATGTCTTCAGATAGTACTGGCTCTTTGGCTTTGAAATGGAGATGAGCATCGCCCCCTAGAGTTGGGAACAACTAGCACATATGTGCAAGGGGAACCTTTACCTTTTATTAATAAATGGGGAAGGAATAACTACAGAATCCTCTCCATCCCATTTCAGTAGGGCTACTTGCATGATTTCCATATTGACAGGTTTTTTCTGTCATGTCAGTTTTTGTAGATGGTTTATCTTTCACTCAGATTAATCGCTGGTCTGGGCATCTGAGGGGCAGATTAATTGATGAACTTGAACAGTGACCCAGAAATATCAACTGCCATGCTTCCTGTATTTAAAATGATATTTTTGTAAGCTAAGCAATATTTCAAGCTTGGTGGATTGGAAAGGAAAATTTCCCGTGGTTAAACATACTTTTCTCCTATTATAGTACCTTTTAAAGCAGGTGTGTCAAACTCGTTTGCATCACGTGATGTCACGTGATGTATCACAATTTTTTTTTTGCCTTTGTGGAGCCAGGGTGGGTGTGGCATGCACGTGACGCATCCAGCCCACAGGCCACCAGTTCGACACCCCTGTTTTAAAGGAATTTCTATGCTATCAGGCCATCTGGGAAAACTACTGAAATAAAAATATTTTCCCAGGATGTATTGTTTTAGTACAAAACTATGTTCTTTCTTTCTTTCTTTCTTTCTTTCTTTCTTTCTTTCTTTCTTTCTTTCTTTCTTTCTTTCTCCTCCCTTTTTTCTTTCTTTCATACCTCCCCCTCCCTCCCTTCTTTTCTTTCTTTCTCTCTCTGTTTTTCTCTCCCTCCCTCTTTTCTTTCTTTCCTCCCTTCCTCCTTCCCTCCTTTCTTTCTTTCTTTCTTCCCTCCCTTCTTTCTTCTTTCTTTCTTACTTTTTCTCTCCTCCCTTTTTCTTTCTTTCATCCCTCCCTCTCCCTCCCTCCCTTTCTTCTTTCATCTCTCCCCTCCCTCCTCCCCTCCTTCCTTCCTTCCTTCCTTCCTTTCTTTCTTTCTTTCTTTCTTTCTTTTTTCTTTCTCTCTCTTTCTTTATCCCTCCCTTCCTTCCTGTTTTCTTTCTTCCCCTCCTTTCTTTCCTTCTCTTTCATTCCTTCCTTCCTTCCTTCTTTCTTTCTTTCTTTCTTTCTTTCTTTTTTCCCTGGAAGAGCTGCTTCTATGAATGACAATAATTCAAAGGTTCATCTTCAATTCTTTCCATCTGAGTGTCAGTGAAGACTCAATCATCCAGGCCAAAAGTATCTAAAAAGGTTAAATCATGGCAACTGGCCACCATTTGTTAATCTGATGTTTCGTTATGCATCCAAATAATTTCATCAGTCAAACTAAAAAAAAGTTAGGTAGAGAGTCATTGGAAGGTACTAACTCTTGCCATATCAACTGCAGGGGTTTCCTCCACAAAATGTATTCCAATATGTCAATGAAGACTCAATCATCCAAGCAAAAAATATCTAAAAAGGTTAAAGCATGATAATTGGACCAAAGTCTATTAATATGAGATGTTTTATTATTTTGACTGATGAAGTTACTTGGAAGAGTAACAAGATGTCTCAGATTAACAAATGTTGGTCCAGTGGCCATGATTTAATCTTTTTATATACATCTGGAGAGAAAAAGGCAGAAAAGAGCCTAGCATATTAAGTGCTTAAGGTATGGGAGAAACTGCCTTTGATCGCTGTATGAATTCATCTAGGAGTGTGCAACTTATGGCTGTTCAGATGCTTTGGAACATTCCTTCTCAAACTATTTGTGGTGAAGATCAGATCTGTTAAATTTCCAGTCTGTCACGGACCAGTAGGATGCCGTAGCAATGTCAAATTGCTCCAAAAGTCTTTAAGTGCTTATTCTTGAATTTTGTCCTTACTCATTGTAGACCAATATACAGGCCATCACTGATCCGTGAACCACACTTTGAGTAGCCATGTTTTAGAGTATGGCTCCCACTGTCCCTTGTTACTGACTATGCTGGCCAATTTGGAGGTAAAAAATATCTTTAAGTGCCAGTTTTGCTACCTCTTAGAATATCACATTGTGAATATTGATTTTTATTTACTTTAGAGGGAGGAAGGAGAAGGAGGAACAAATATGTGATTTAGACCAATATTTCTCAGCCTCAGCAACTCTTAAGATGAGTGGGGCTGGCTGTGGAATTCTGAGAGTTGAAGTCCATCAATTTCAGTGTTTTTGAGGTTGAATAACACTGCTTTAGACTACCAAATATTATGTTATATTGATTTCAGTCTGTAATTCAGTGGGGGGGGGAGATATTTTAATGAAAAAAGATTCTAGATTCTACCCCCAAGATTTCAAAGTATGTGTGAGAGATGGTGACCCCAGAGCAGGGGTGGGTTCTTGCCAGTTCTAACCTCTTCTATAGAAGAGGTTCCACAAATCTACAGTGCCATTCAGAACCAGTTCCAGCTACCTCCACCCGCCTGTCCTCACATTATCAAGATGAAGAGTGAGAGGGGGAATTCTGGAAGTTGAAGTCCACAAGTCTTAAAGCTGTCAAGTTTGAACACTCCTGGGTTTTTTTCTAAAGGGTTAGGGGTTCAAGGACTTTGTAAATTGACAGCTTTAAGACTTGCACACTTCAATGCCAGAGTTCCTGAGCCAACATGACTGGAGGAGGAATTCTGGGAATTGAAGGCCATAAGTCTTAAAGCTGTCAAGTTTGAACACCCCTGGAGTTTTTTTTCTAAAGGGTTAGGGGTGCAAGGGTTTTGTAACTTGACAGCTTTAAGACTTGCGTGCTTCAAATGCCAGAGTTTCTGAGCCAACATTTTGGTTGCTAAGCAAGAGCATTGTTAAGTGAGTTTCATCACATTTTACAAGTTGGCCACACCCACCCAGTCACATGGCTGGCAAGCCACTCCCACCCAGTCACATGGCTGGCAAGCCACTCCCACCTGGATTCATGGCCAGTAAGCCACTCCCACAAAGCAGGCCACACCTACAGAAGAGGTTCTAAAAAAATTGAAACCCACCACTGCCCCAGAGGGAGAGCTGGTGTGATAGCCTACAGTGAAATTGTTGTTTTCTAGGAAGGAAAGGACATTTTGTGGGGGAGGGGGCAGACAAGAGGCAGCATGGTCCAGAGTTGGCCAGGAGACAGAGGAAGAGAGTAAAGATAGCCATTCCCTAGATTCTCCCCTGCATTTCTGTTACAGTGAGAATAGTTTAGTCTAGCAAGATTCTCCCTATTGGGTGCAAACTTTGGCTGGATTATTCTTTGTCGTTCTTGGGCTCGCCTGGGAGAATGATAGCTCAACATGTATTTGCCTAGAATCTCCCATGATATATCCATAGGCTCGGGGTAGTAAGGTTTTAGTTTGGCCAGATCTGTAATGCATAAGCAAATAAAGAACTGAACTCTGACCGAATTGTTCCTTGTCATTCTTAGTCCTAGCTTGACAGTAAGGTTGCTAAAACCAGTGACTGGAAACATCTAGGAAACCACTGCCTGTCATTATTGACACTTGTTCTAACATGACAGTGATTTGATAGAATAAACAACGTTTGTATTCCAAAGATTCTGAGTTGTTTATTATTTTGAGAAGAATGTTAAGCATAATTCATACTAGCTGGGTCAACTGTCATGAGAGGTCCTCTGCTGGTTTGGGTCAGGTATCATTAGTATGCTGATGATACCCCCATTATACATCTCAACGTCAGGCTGGCCAAGAGATTCTGTCAGAGTCCTAGCTAAGTGTCTGGAGGCTGTGCAGGTCTGGATAGAGAACAACAGATTCAGACTCAATCCTGACAAATGCAAGAGATGGACACTGACTTTCGGGATACCGTATTTTTCAAAGTATAAGATGTACCAAGATTTTGAAGAAGCAATTTTTTTTTTTAAAAAAAAGGTTTTGCACTCTGCAGACCTCCCAAAAATGGCCCGTTTTTTATGAAAACAGGCCCAGGTTTTTTTTTTCAAAAAAAAAGAAGCATGGATAGCCTTTAGGCTTGTAGAGGGCTCCTGGGGTGGGTGGGATGGGGGTTAAAATGGCAAAAAGCGGTCTCGTTTTTTGTCAGAAAAATGGCATGCTCCTGGGGACTAGGGGTGTGTGAGCATAAAACGGACTATTTTTTGCTCATTTCTGCCCTCCTCAGCCCCCAGGAGCATTCTGAAAGCTTCCTAAGGCTATGCATGGTCATTTTGGTGAAGGGGGTGGGGTTTCAGGAGGGAAAAAATTGTATTCAGTGTATAAGACGCACCCAGATTTTCAGCCTATTTTTGAGGGGGAAAGGTGTGTCTTATTCTCCCCAAAATATGGTAGTTTACATTTCATATTTAATGAGATTGCACTTTTCCAATTTCACATATCTGGAGGTACCAAGATTTGGAAGAATTCACTGGGGTGTGAATCTCCTACAGTGTGAAGAATATACTTCTGTCCAAGACACATCTCTAACAAATGGATTGTCAGGCCTGGAAGCTATCTTTTCCATTGGACCTTCAGGCCTGCCACATTTTCTACTGTGGGAAACTGGGAGGGGGGATTATATGGAGTATGGGAGATATATAGTCTAAATAACATTCCTTTCTCAGAGAGTCAAGGACACCTTGCCCTGCACCTTGAGTGGCGTGACTGTGAGGCATCTCCAGTTGGGACGGTGCCTGATTGGGCCATGGGATGGACATGTGGGTGCTGGGCAGGCGCTTGAACTTTCGTTTGGGTGGGGAAAACCTGGTATCAGCTTTGGAAGCCATATTAACACTGGAAGCTTCCACACTGCCACATTCTTGTACTTGGGAAATTAGGAGGGGGGGTTTAGTAGAGGGAATGTAGTTAGACATAATAGCATTTTTCTTTTCGGCCAAGGTCATGGTATTCCTGCACCTGGAGGAGGAATGGTTGAAATAATGTCTCGCGTTGGGACTGATTGGGATTGGACCATGTGATGGACTGATGGGTGCAGGGGATGGGTTTGGGCTTTTGGCTTACTAAGGGAAAACCTGGAACTCTCCAATTCGGGCTTTCCCAGATGTGCCAGTATACCTGCTCTTATTTGAGAAAATGTCTGTCTTGGAGTTTTCTATTGGAGTTGGGCTCTTCTGGAACGCTGGCACCTGGAAGCTTTCGTATTCGGGTTTTCCCAGATGTGCCAATATGACATCTCTAATAAAATGGAGCTTTGAGGAAACCCAAGCCTCAGAGTCTTCTTTCATTAGGGGTGTTACTTGGAACCCTGACATGGATTTTCCAGACAGAGATTCAGGATGTCAGCTTTACTTGTTTAGAATAAACACATTCATCAATGCTTCCATCGAGTTGAAATGAGCATAACTGAGGCAAACTGACTCCATCCCAGAACCAAAAAGAAGTTGCTGGAATGCTGGAACATAAATATGGTCTCAATGGAAGAGGAAGAGATTCTTCTCCTGTAGCATTTTTCTTTTTTTTTCCTGCATCCAGGGGAGTTGCAAGCGCCTAAAAGAGCCGAGGTGGCGCAGTGGGTTAGGGTGCAGTACTGCAGGCCACTTCAGCTGACTGTTATCTGCAGTTCAGCGGTTCTAATCTCACCGGCTCAAGGTTGACTCAGCCTTCCATCCTTCCGAGGTGGGTGAAATGAGGACCCAGACTGTGGGGGCAATGTGCTGACTCTGTAAACTGCTTAGAGAGGGCTGAAAGCCCTATGAAGCGGTATATAAGTCTAACTGCTATTGCTATTGCTTTCAGCAAAGTTCATGCAAGGGAAGCCGCCACAATGACTTTGTTTAGCAGCTCTTGTTTTATTTTGATGCCTCTGCCAAGCCCTCCGTTGGTTTCTTTGCAGGCTTCTAAAGTGGAGCCCTGGTGGGTATTCTACTGTCATGCTTTCTCTTTCTCTCCTTACCCCCTTCCCACCATTGTCGTGCGGTGACTACATAATGGAGAATTGAGGAATGGCGATAATAGAATCACTGACATCTGGTTAATTGCTATTCCAGCTGGAGGTTGCTTGGCAGCTTGAGTGGGACATGATTTGTGGATGAAGAACCTCTAGTGAACCATGATGGACAGAAGTCATTTGGGGTAAAAAGGGAGGGGTGGGAGGAAGAATGCTTCATTCCCCCCCCCCTACAAAAAGGCCTTAAGGGCAATGCCAATGTCTGTTATATTGTTCAACTTCTAAAAGAGCAGGCGTAGCTGACGACATATACTTTCCCCCACCCCACAATAATTCGATGAAAAATTATACATGTAAAGAATAAAAGTTAACACAAACTACAAAAAAAAATGCAAACAGAAAATATATAAAAAAGAAAAGAAAAATGGGTACATATGAAAGAGGAAAGTAAAAAGAAATAACTTTCCCTTCATCCCAGCAGAGGAAAAATAATTTTAATAGCTGATAATGGTCTCTGAATAAAACATAATTGTTTTCTCCTCACAGGGCCAACTTATCTTAGATGAGGAAGACAAAATGCTTAATCAATCAATCGTTGCCAGGAAAAGTCCAGTAAGCAATGCCGCTAAGAATTCTCTTCATAATCTCTTTTCTCCCCATACTGTAGATATAAAATTAAGGCAATAGAAATGGCTGCAATTAAACGCATTTGATTGCATTTGGGGAATTTGCAAACAGATTCACAACATAAAGAAATGACATCAGTTTTTGTTGATACAATAAAGGCTTATTGGTTTACTTCCGCTTTGAGTATTTGGAAATAACATTTGAGTGGGTCAGTACAGTTATAAAATAAGAATTGAACCGGGCAGCTTCTCAATAGTTCACCCAAACACTTGTAATTGATAAAATCATGCACATGTCATGAATTCAATATTTTCTCCTCTTATCCTCTTCCTTATTAGAACAGCTGTTTTCAATTTCTAGGGTCACTCTCAAGGATTTGGGGGATCCATAATCACCTGTGGTCTAAGGTTCATACCTTGGCTCACCATACTTATAGGTAGTTTGAATTATGACCCAATTGAGCGCAAAATTTCTATTGTTAATTGAGACCTTTGTTAAATGGGTGTTGCCCCATTTTATAGCTTTTCTTGTCACAATTGTTAAGTGAATCATTGCAGTTGTTCAGTTAGTAATACAATTGTTAAGTGAATCCGGATTTCCCATTGACTTTGCTTGTCAGAAGGTTACAAAAGGGGATCTTATGACCCCAGGACACTGCAAACATCATGGATACATGCCAGTTGGCAAGCGTTTAAATTTTGATCATGTGTCCATAGGGATCCTATAACGCTCTAAAGTGTGAAAAATGGTCATAAGTCATTTTTTGCAGTGCCATTATAACTTCAAACATTCATTAAGAGCCACGGTGGCGCAGTGGTTAGAGTGAAGTACTGCAGGCTGCTTCTGCTGCCTGCTGGCTGCCTGCAATTTGGCAGATCAAATCTCACCAGGCTCAATATTGACTCAGCCTTCCATCCTTCCGAGGTGGGTCAAATGAGGACCCAAATTGGTGGGGGCAATAGGCTGACTCTGTAAACCGCTTAGAGAGGGCTGTAAAGCGGTATATAAGTCTAAGTGCTATTGCTATTAAGGAGGGACATGGTGGCTCAGTGGCTAAGATGCTGACCTTGTCGATCAGAAGGTCAGCAGTTCGACGGTTTGAATCCCTTGTGCCGTGTAATGGAGTGAGCTCCCATTACTTGTCCCAGCTTCTGCCAACCTAACAGTTCGAAAGCACGTAAAACCGCAAGTAGAAAAAGTAGGAACCAACTTTGGTGGGAAGGTAACAGCGTTCCGTGCATCTTCAGCACTTAGTCATGCCAGCCACATGACCACGGAGACCTCTTCAGACAGCGCTGGCTCTTCGGCTTTGAAACGGAGATGAGCACCGCCCCCTGGAGTTGGGAACGACTAGCACATATGTGCGAGGGGAACCTTTACTTTTATCTTATTCCTATTAAATGAACGTTTGTGTCGAGTACTACCTGTATTGTATAAAGCCAGCCAACAAATATATACCTAATTCCCTCAATATAGCGACAGCAATAGCACTTAAACTTATAGTACAGCCTCACAGTGTTTTACAGCCCTCTCTATATAGATACCATGTAATACCTACTAGAAACTTTATATTTTCATACAGAGGAGGAAGAGGAAGAAGAAAAAGACTTACAGGCAATTTACCATAGTTGTCCCTCATTTCAAAATATGGGTTTAATAAAAATTGCCTTTGGCAATTTGGACTGGAGTCTTCTAACATGAAAGCCAGTTTTTAATTAAATACGTGTTTCAATGCTTCCAGTAAAATTTGGCTAAATACCTTGTATTTGATCTTGTAAACGACAAATTCTGTTTGATAAAGGGACATGCTTTAAACTCCTGTGGTTAAGAAGAACATTTCAATAGAAGCCAAATGTTTCATTTGGAGGATATAAAAGAAGAAATTAGGAAGGATTAAGCTGTGGCTTTTAGAAGAATTATTTTTAAGTTAAACAATTTTAGGGATGATGATAACAGTTCTTTTCAGCTATTATAATAGAGTTTGAATGTTTGGAATGCAGAAAGCATCTCTCTTCTAAGCCCAGAATGAATATGGTATATTTTATCAATGCTGGAAACTTATTCATCCTCACTAGGAAAGAGAGACAGAGAGAAGGAGGGAGGGAGAAGACACAACTCTTTTACAAGTAGACCTTGACTTATGATCAGTCACTTAGCAACCATTTTAAGTTACGACAGACCTCCCAAAAGGTACTGACTAACTGGGTTTGAATAGCTGTCCCTGACCAATGGTCATATGATCATATTTTGGGCCCACTCAACACTGGCCCACATTTATGACTGTTTGCAGAATCTTATGATCATGATTTATAAGGGGTTTTTTTTGTTTGTTTGTTTTTGCTGGAAACTGCTCTTTACTTTTGGTTTCCAGCCCCCCCTCCAAAAAAAACCACCCATTGTGAATAGTGGCTTTGCTTTATGACTGCTGCCTTGCCTGCTACGTATCTATGACTGCCAAAAATGATGATAAAATTGGGTGCAGTCATACCCGAGGTGGGTTCCTACCAGTTCGCACCTATTCGGTAGAACCGGTTCGTCAAATCTACCAAACCGGTTAGAAGAGGTTCCACCAGTGGACCCGGAAAGCAGGCCACACCTACAGAAGAGGTTCCAAAATTTTTTGAAACCCACCACTGGTCCTTGGATATGATTATTCTACACTATCATGCTCATATTTATAAAACTCAGTGCCTCTGTGAAAGGTAAGGATGACTACTGCGTTTGTGGTGCAATCAGAACATTGCGTGTGTTGAAGTTGTTTTAATGCAAACCAAAGATGCCTTTTAAAAAACAAGTTTACATCCTATTCTTATGCATGCCAGTGCTGTGTGTGAGGTAATTTAAGGTGGTTCTGACAAGTATCATCAGCATCTTCATATCCGGTCACATGGGCGGCAAACCACTCCCACAAAAGAGGCCACACCCACAGAGTAGGTTCGAACAATTTTTGAAACCCACCACTGAGTCATACAATGGCATCAGGTACGGAGGATTTAATAGCTGCCAGCTGGTGTAAGGCTGTAAGCTGTAAGCTAATGCAATATCAGGCTGATGCAATGAGGTGTCTATATATAGGTAGCCATTAGAGGGCGTTTCCCTCTGCCTTGTCGTGTATCTCATTCTCTCCTTGTGTCAGTAGCTGAGTGATAAGGGATTTAGCTTCATATATATATATATATATATATATATATATATATATGTATGTATGTATGTATGTATGTATGTATGTATGTATGTATATGTATATGTATATGTATATGTATATGTATATGTATATGTATATGTATATGTATATGTATATGTATATGTATATATTTGTATATAAACTACTATTAAGTGCCTAGAGGCTCTGTGTGCTGTGTTTTGCTCCCGGGTTTATCTCATAATAATAGTCACACTGCCAAAACTCTGACAGATGGCCTGTTTAACAATCGGCGTGACTTAGAACCATAATGCCAGGCTCCATTACAGTCGTAAGCCGAAGACTCCCTATAATATAATCTGTCCTGCCAGATGCAATTCAAGTCACATATAGCACTAGGCTCAGGTATCTCTGTCATCAGATGCTTTGGATGGAATCTATCCTTTGGGTGTGATCAGGTGTGAAAGGAAATGAAGGATCCTGTCCCCAAAGAGATAAGGCCATCGGGGAGTCTGGTGCCCAGGAATTCTATTCTTCCATTCAAACAGCCTCTTTCCTAAAATTTTAATGCCACTTTATAATGCCTTGGCAATATCATACTTGGAATACTGCATCCAGTTGTGGTTGCCACAATATTAAAAAGGCATCGAGGCTCTAGAGCAGGGGTGTTAAACTCAAGGCCCGCGGGACGCATCTGGTCCACAGGGTGCTTAGGACCGGCCCGCAGTGCCTTTGCCAAAGAAAATGGAGCTCGGAAGGGCTGCATGTGGATCTTCCAGGCTCCAGTTTTGGCCGCAATGGCCTCCTGCAGCCCTCTGATAGAGAAAACAGAGCTCATGCATCAGGGGTGGGTTCTGCATGGCTTTACTGTCAGTTTGCTTGTGCAAGCGCTTTGCACCCACAGTGCAGTGGATGTGTGCAGTGCGCTGCATGCATTCACAATTGAATTAAAATTGCTCTGCGCATGCGCAGAACTAAAAAGCAAGATGGTGGCGACGACAGTGACCGGGGAACCAGTTCGGGGGCATGGCAGTTGCTACCAGTTCCAGTGACTCAGGCCGCCATACCACTAACATTTCAGCCAGACCGGGCCGAACCGGTAGGAACCCACCTCTGTCATGCATGCCCCTGGGCTGTGTTTTCACTGGCAGAGGGCTGCAGGAGACCATCGCAGCTGAAAATGAGTGATGTTGAGCTGGCCACGCCCACCCTGGCCCCCTGAGGCCGAACACAATCCTGATGCGGCCCTCAATGAAATCAAGTTTGACACCCCTGCTCTAGAAAGACGCCTGGTCCATTGCAATAGGAATCTGCATCAGGTCTTCCCTGTTATACGTATATGTTAGTGCAGGATTTCCATTTTAAATTATTGCAAGCTGAGGACGAAAATCATTGGTTTCTTGGAGGCGAAAAGCAAATGCTCCATCAAATGGCATGTTTTTAGCTGCATAGTGTTTGCCTTTACTGCAGGTTGTTCTGGCTTACAAATTTCTCGGGTGTGAAGCCAGATTGAACTGGACGGCCTGCATGGAGAGAACACCTGGTGAATTTGCCTTCCATCACTGTGATTCCAATGTGTACACAAGGTTGCACTTTCCAAAAAAGAACTGTTTGCTTTAGTGATTTATATTTGGACAATGCAAATGGAAAATCAGGAGAATTATCCTAAGGGACAGAGGGTTAAAAGCCCCTCACTAAAGTGGGACTTCCATGCTAATAATGATTCTTTTTTTAAAAAATATACTTTTTTATTTTCCATTTTCATAACATATAATCACAGGTATACTATTACATAGCCAATATCCTATTGTATTAAGTAGTAATTATATCAGTTCCTCTTGCCATCAACGCCCAGAAAGATAAAAGCCCATTATTAGCTCTTCTGCTCTCCATACACCTCTTTCTTCTGCCTCTCTCCTACCTCCTTTCTTCCCTCCATCATCCTTTTCTACTCTACTTCCCCTTCCTTTCTCCTTCTCCTCTCTCTTCATTCCACTCCTCCTTATCCTCCTCATCTTCCCCCCTTACCCTCTCTCCTATCCCTCTCTTCCTATCTTTCTTCTCTCCTCTGTTTCCCACTCTTCCTCTCATTCACTTGGTGTATTTCAGCTTCTGAGCAAACTCCATTCTATGTTGATGGTATTTATGCTTAAATATCAATATACTTAACATATCTTAGTTTTAAAGAAAAAATAAGAGAAGACAGTATACATGTGCAATCATATTACTTTAAAATCTAACACTCCTCGTCAAGCCTAATATACATCCATTCCCCCCCCCAACCCCCCAACCCCCCCAGCCTTCCCTCCCCCGACTTCCCAGAACCCATACACGGTATAAATCTTTAACAAAAAGAGTCTAAAATATATTTTAAAAAAGAATAGAAAATTGATAACATCTTTAGATTGAACTGACCTCCTCCTTGCTAGGCTAACTTTAAACAATTTATATCATTCCTGATCTTAATCATAAGCTATCTGGAATTTCTTAGTCCCTATTTATTTTGTATATAATCGATCCATTTTTTCCAGTCTCGTTTATATCTCTCGTTTGAGTAGTCCTTAAGATATGCAGATATTTTAGCCATCTCGGCTAAATTTGTGACTTTCAATGTCCATTCTTCAATTGTAGGCAAATCTTCCTTCTTCCAGTATTGCACCACCAACAATCTAGCTGCAATTATTAAGTGCAAAATCAAATTAATCTCTACAGCTGTACAATCAGTAATTATACCTAACAAAAATAACGGAGGGTTAAACTTTATCCTTTTTTTAAGAACATTTTGCATAATCCACCATATTTTTATCCAAAATGCCTTAACCTTTTTGCAAGTCCACCATATATGAAAATATGTAGCGTCGAGAGAATCACATCTCCAATTATTCTTCTCTTCAGAGCTACGTGTAGTTAAGAGGTTGAGCAGTTTGCTCCTAAAACAGGCATAAATGAAACCCCCTAAAATATTGGGGGCCGCAACCCACAGGCTGCCAGTCTGTGACTGGTAGAAACTGGGCCATGCAAGGTAGCAAAGTTTCATCTGCATATGCACAGGAACTAAGTAGCACATGAAACCATCCCCACCCACCCACCCCTCATTTTACACGAAACCAAAATCATTTTACACGAAACCAGTCCCTGCTTTCAAAAAGATTGGGAATTGCTAATCTAATATGCAATGGTCTTATGGCTTCAAGTCAACAGATTCCTTAATAACCATGAGAGTCACTTAACTACCAGTGTGATTTGTTTAACAACTATGGCAAAAAAAAAGTTGTAAAATTGAGCAGGACTCACTTCCTGCTTAGCAATGAATATTCCGGTCCCGATTGTGGTCAGATGTCATCTGTATGGAGTTGTCAATAGCAATAGCAATAGCAGTTAGACTTATATACCGCTTCATAGGGCTTTCAGCCCTCTCTAAGCGGTTTACAGAGTCAGCATATTGCCCCCAACAACAATCCGGGTCCTCATTTTACCCACCTCGGAAGGATGGAAGGCTGAGTCAACCCTGAGCCGGTGAGATTTGAACAGCCGAACTGCAGAACTGCAGTCAACTGAAGTAGCCTGCAGTGCTGCATTTAACCACTGCACCACCTTGGCTCTTAATCTCAAATATTGCAAACACGACTGCCATGCTCTGAAGTACTTTTTATTTTCAGACCAATCCTGTTGGAGACTATGGCTGAGAATCCCATTGTTCGCTCATTCATTCATTCATTCATTCACTCACTCACTCACTCACTCATTCATTCAATTTTGTCTACTGGAACAAGTTGACTGTTGGCAGTGCTAAAGATATAAATTCTAAGAACAAGAAACCAAATGTCAAGGACTTGTAGGAATCCTGCCAGAATATAAAATAATTTTATAATTAGTCAAATTGACACAGGAACCAAACTGTGCTCAACCTTAAATATGTCTTTGCATCTCAACATTCCCATCTGTCGGCTGGAGGCTGAGAGGAATTGGAATATCAGAACATCTGGTGACGCATTGATTCGCCATTCTGAAATTTAAGGCAACTTGGAAAGCTCTGAAATGTAATGTGTACATTTGAGAAAACAAAAAACAAAATCAAGGCTTTTGTACAGTCCCAATAGTTTCTTTTGTCACATCCTGTGGGGGGGAAGAAATATTCAAACACCTATTAACTACAACAATACTTTTACTTAAAATTTATCCTTGAGATAAATTTTAATTCCATTTTCCCAAGGAAAATATAGAAATTCTGCAAAAAAAAGGGAAGATGATAAGATGCACAAGAGGGTCTCTACCACTATTATGAAGAAGCTTCATGACAGCGGTGAAATGCTCTGAAGTTTGCTACCTGTTTGCTTCATGGTAGTTCCGAGGATCAGCTGTGCCACGCGATTTAGAAATCATGTGGCACAGCTGATTGTTGCACAGCTGATCCTTGGAACTACCAGTTTGCCCAAACCGGTAGCATTTTTTTTACTACCACTTTGGGCGAACCGGTAGCATTTTTTACTACTAGTTCAGGCAAACTGATCTGAACTGGTAGCATTTCACCCCTGCTTCATGATTTAAAAAGAGCTACCAGGCTAATTTGAAGCAATGTGCTATAGTTTGCATTTCAAATGATTCCGTTGAATTGCCTAAATGGAAGAATTCAATTCAATTGAATTTTCAAAGCAAGAATCTATTTTAATTATATGCTTTAAAAGAAACATTATTTTAATTAGAGAATGAAGTTGTACTCTTCCACACGGGAAAAGGCTAGCTATAAAAAATGATCATTTGGATTCTTCATTTGGCATTTTGAACTTCCTTCGTTTTTTGAAACTTTCCAAAATAAAATCTCAAGAAATAAGCCCATTCCCTGTTAGGATGAAATTTGATTTGTAAGATTAAAATTATACCTTACATGTAAATGATACTAAATGAAGCCAGCCGTATTTCCACGAATCTATTCACCATCATTTGAATCATTCTGTGTGAGATATATATATATATATATATATATATATATATATATGTATGTATGTATGTATGTATGTATGTATGTATGTATGTATGTATGTATGTATGGATAGATAGATAGATAGATAGATAGATAGATAGATAGATAGATAGATAGATAGATAGATGATAGATAGATAGATCATTGAAAAGACATGGGAATTTACTTCCAATTTTTTCTTTAAAATAATGTTTCAACTAAAAATGGAAGTGAATTCTTATAGAGCAGGAGTCTCCAAACTTGGCAACTTTAAGATGTGTGGATTTCAACTCCCAAAATTTCACAGCCAGCCAGGAAGAATCTCTTCTGGAGGAATCACAAAGCCAATTCAACTCTGTGAAAGAGGTTTTCATTAATTTTCCAGTATGGAGATAGATATGGCATCACGGAATACTCGCTGAGGAATGAATTTCAAGCTGTAAGGACCCCAATTGTCATCTAGTTAGTTTCCATGGCTTTCTAATATAAGGGCTCCCTCCAAGAGAATTCAAGCCATTCAAATTGTTCCCTCTAGATGTGCTCAATTCCAGCTCTCATCATGCTGAGTATCAGGGGTGGCACTGAAAACTTTTTACAACTAGTTCTCTGCCCAGTCACTGGGTGGGTGTGGCCATGGGGGCATGGCCTAGTTGGCTTCCTGCACCACAGCGGGGGGAGCATTTTTGCCCTCCCCAGGCTCTGGAGGCTTTCCTCAAGCATCTGGGAAGGTGAAAATGGTATCTCCAGGGCTCCGGAGGCCAGAAATGGGTCTCTTTCTGGATTTTCGGGACCTCTGGTAGGCCTGTTTTTCACCCTCCCAGAGCCTCCATGTGGGCCCCGCACTTACCTGGCATGATGAATGGGCTGCCTGGAGACTCCTGGGAGGGGAGAGACAGAGTGGTGGGGTCAGCCGGTTCTTATAACTACTGGTTCAGTGAGCCAGATTAAAATTAACATCCAGTTCACCCAAACCAGTTCAAACTGGCTGAATCACACCCCTGCTGAGTATGCATGTTTTTGTCCACTTTTATTTGTATGCATTTGCTGCATATTTCAGGGATTGGAGCAAGCAACATTATTTTGTCTTATATTTTAAAAAAACAACAGCAAACCAGTGTTAAAATGTACTCAAAACTATGCTCCCCCCCCCAGTAGTAATGTATGGCTGTGAGAATTGGATCATAAGAAAGATTGAGTGCTAAACAACTGATGCTTTCAAATCGTAGTGTTGGGGAAGACTCTTAAGAGTCTCTTGGACTGCAAGGATGTCAAACCGGTAAATCCTAAAGGAAATCAATTCTGACTGTTCTTTGGAAGAACAGATATTGAAGTTGAAGCTCAAATACTTTGGTCACCGAATTCAAAGAAAGGATTCACTCGAAAAGGCCCTGATGTTGGGAAAAATGGAAGGCAAAAGGAGAAGGGGATGGCAGGGGATGAGATGTCATTGATATAATGAACATGGATTTAAGCCAAGTCTAGGAGACAATGGAGCACTGCGGGGTACTGATGTTCTATGATCCATGGGATTGCGAAGAGTCAAGCCCAACAAAAATGAATGATACGTTTTCATTCCAGCCTTAATTGATTACAGCAGGAATGTCAAACTCAAGGCCTGCAGGCTGGATGCAATCTGTGGGGTGCTCAGATCTGGCCCATGGGGCCACGCTGGAAACAGCAAAGGACCCGCCCGTGGTGCCTGTGCCAGTGAAAACAAGGTCCATTTTTGCTGATAGAGGGTTGCAGGAGGCTGTCACAGCTGAAAAAGAAGCTCACAAACCTGTTTTTTTTTTGCTGGCACAGTGCTTGGGCCACCATAGGCACCCGTGACACAAGTGACATCAAGATGGCCATATCACCCCCCACACCTATGAGGTCAAACATAACACTGATGCAGCCCTCAATGAAATTGAGTTTGACACCCCTGGATTAGAGTTCTATCTCTCTATCTCTATCCATCCATCCATCCATCCACCCATCATTGATCTATCATCCACCATCTATCTATCATTTCTTTCTCTCTCTCTCTCCACCCATCATCCATCCATCTATCTATCATCTATCTATCTATCTATCTATCTATCTATCTATCTATCTATCTATCTATCTATCTACCTACCTACCTACCTACCTACCTACCTACCTACCTACCTACCTATCATCTCTCTCTCTCTCCCTCTCCCTCTCCCTCTCTCTCACCCCCTCTCTCTCACACACACCTCTATGTTTCACCCTGTCCATCTTCTAACTAACTCTGGGTGGCTTCCAATATTAGACTGGAACTTGGAAAAAAAATGCACAAGAATTGCAAAAACATCATCATATTGCTGTTCAACAGCCCTATGTGGACATCTTCTTAGCCATCAGATAGTTGGCAGCATCTAGACCATCTTGGCTCAACTTGGAAAAACTGAGCTGAATTGGATCAGTTTACTAACTCCAGGCTATAGACTAGACTTGAAAATCGTAAAACATCTTGGAGTAAAATTGTGGCAGTCACTTCCAAATTGTTGCTAAGAGAACTCCCTCAACTCAAGAGAGAATTTATTCCACAGGACACCCCCACCCCCCTTCGTGTTATAGATAGGGCCGTCCAATTCATACGGGGGGAAACTCTTGCCAACATTGGTCCCTTCTCAAGGGAAAGTGAAGTCGAACAGAGATTGCACACAATATTTTTCTGTTCCAGCTCTCTGCTCCCTGACGTTAGATTGGCAGGAGCCTTTCTGGGAAAACTTTTAAAAACAATGCGCTTCTGGAAGTCTTGTTTGGAACCAGTGATTACTGCAATGTTCACTTGTGTTTTTGCTGGTTTTACGTTTTCATTCTGTTTTTCTCATTCCGTGTGGTAAAAGACTGGGCGTCCTTTTGTTGAATCTGGCAGCTTATAGACACAACCAAGCAT
The DNA here is from genome assembly GCF_009769535.1 of Thamnophis elegans. NCBI lineage: Eukaryota > Metazoa > Chordata > Lepidosauria > Squamata > Natricidae > Thamnophis > Thamnophis elegans. The sequence goes on along the minus strand of NC_045543.1, from coordinate 137,094,155 downwards.
AAAAAAAAAAGATGTATTTACACGTTGCAAACTGCATGGCAACATTCAGGAAAATGTTGGAATTGGCCTGTAATGATACTGCAGCTCATACAGAGTCTTGGGACTTGAGGCTTGAATAAATTTGCATTAATATGCAAATCAGTTACAGCCAGGGAGAAAAATGCTAGAGTAACATTGTTCCTTCCTTGGGTTGTTGTCGCTAATATCAGTTTGCTTCTCTATAGAATCAAACTTTGGAATGAGTTAAGTATATGGATCTGCCTTAGGATTTCTGGCCCAGCAGAGGGCATCATCGACACCCAGAAAAATACAGGATACTTCACTTAATCCTCCAAGGAAAGATTGAAGGCAAATGAGGTCCAGGCAGAAGAAGAACATCATGGCTTCAAAATCTAAGGGACTGGTTTGGACAAAACTCAGTAGCATTTTTTGTGCGGCTGTTGATAAAAATAGGATCACCAACATGATCGCCAACATCCGATGATGGATATGGAAGCAGAAGCAGAAGCAGGAGCAGGAGCAGGAGCAGGAGAAGACGAAGACGACGAAGACGAAGAAGAAGAAGAAGAAGAAGAAGAAGAAGAAGAAGAAGAAGAAGAAGAAGAAGAAGAAGAAGAAGAAGAAGAAGAAGAAGAGGCGGCATCATACGATTGACCTTGTCTAGGTTTAGAAGATAAGCAGGTTTCAACTTCTTAGTAAAAGTTCATGGATGGAGACACCCCTTTCCTTCAAATATGAGAACTATAGGCTAAAGTAGCAAGTGGAAAAATAACCCAGAATATTTTTCATAACTATAGTGTTGCCTAAAGAACTACATGAATGTATCTTGAAATCACCAGTGCAATTAAAGTGCAATTAAAGTCTCGTAGTAGACTTTACTTTATACTTGTATGAAGTTTGCATTCCAGTCCAAAGAATTAGAATATAGAATAACGTAGTTGGAGGTCTTCTAATCCAACCCCTTACTTAGGCAGGAAACCCTACACCACTTCAGGCAAACGGTTATCCAACATCTTCCTAAAACCTTCCAGTGTTGGAGCATTCACAACTAGAATTTAAGGAGTTCTAACAAGGGTATTTGCTGAGTGAGGCCTATAAAAAAAGCGGAGAGACTTGATTGCATGGCTAAGGCTGCCTTTTATCACTTTTTCCTTGAGTTCTATAACAGCTCAACTAAGAGCTTGAGTTAAAGCTGTGGATTCCAAACCATTACACACTTTCTCTCTCTCATCTCTCAATCACTCTCTCTCTCTCTCTCTCTCTCTCTCTCTCTCTCTATCTCTCTATCTATCTATCTTATATAAATATAAATATAAATATAAATATAAATATAAATATAAATAATATAAATATAAATAATATAAATATAAATATAAATATAAATATAAATATAAATATAAATATAAATATAAATATAAATATAAATATAAATATAAATATAAATATAAATATAAATATAAATATAAATATAAATATAAATATAAATATAAATATAAATATAAATATAAATATAAATATAAATATAAATATAAATATAAATATAAATATAAATATAAATATAAATATAAATATAAATAATATAAATATAAATATAAATAATATAAATATAAATATAAATAATATAAATATAAATATATATAAATATACTGATAAAGGAACTCACCAGTAAAAATATTGGGTTTCTGTCTGGAAGGTCTCTTGTGACGAGCCGATAGACAGAGAAAGGAAACAGTAGGCTTCCTCCCATGTTTGGCCATACGAGGGGTTGTGACACTAAATATACATACATACATACATACATACATACATACATACATACATACATACATACATACATACATGTTGTATTTGTGCTGATAAATAAATAAATAAATAAATAAATAAATAATCTCTTGTGACGAGCCGATGGACAGAGAATGGAAGCAGTGAACTTCCTCCCATATTTGGGCATACCAGGGGTTGTGACACTAAATATATATATTTATGTTGTGTTTGTGCTGATAAATAAATAAAGAGAGACTAGTATAGATCTATTTCAAGCTATTTAGCTCTCATCAGCTAGCCACACCCTTACTGGGAATCGACTCTAATATATACCAGGGGTTGTGACTTTATGTATGTATGTATGTATGTATGTATGCATGTATGTATGTATGTACGTACGTACGTATGCACGCACGTACGCATGCACGCACGGACGTATGTATGCATGTATGTATGTATGCATGTATGCATGTATGTATGTGTACATACATACATTCAGTACACATATATGATGCCTGCACAGTTGACTAAATATTGTTCTGCACATGCACAGAAACATTCCGGCAACGGCATATAAGAGATCAGGGAATCAATTCGGGGGCATGGCTGGCCTGGGGCACTGCTGGTTCTGCACCCCAGGCCACAATCCCACTGCCGGTTCGGCCGGTTTACCATTACCTTCTTCTGTGCAGTATTTATTGATGCCTTTGCAAAGTGATCATTGGACTCCTGCAATTTCCTATATGGCTAATGCCCAAAATAGTTGCTTATTTGCCTTATCTGGGCAGTTGGGATGACCCTCATACCTTGGGTGAGCAACCCACCTCGTGTCTGTGTGTGTGTGTGTGTGTGTGTGTGTGTGTGTGTGTGTGTAAATAACAGAAGGTTTCTGGATTCTAATTTAGGCAAGTCCAACCCACAACGTGCTGCAGGATGCCTGTGGCCCTGAACAACTGATCATTATAACATTACTATGTGATTTATATACATTAACTATATTATGCATTTTACATGCGTCCCAAGACAATTCCTGTTCACTCAATGTGACCCAGGCAAGCCAAAACGTTCAACACACATGAACATTAGTGAACATTAGCTATATCTAGTGCAAGTCTTTCCGAATAGCATTGTACGAACTTACCATTGAGAGGCGTTTTTCCCCCTCTAATATTCAGCTGAAATTTAGTTTCTTAAAAATACTGCTGAGTGGCTCTTCTGCCTTCTGAAGCAAGGCAGCACAAACCTGTTCCATTTTCACCTAACGTATCTTCAGGTAACTAAGCTAACAGATATCCTCTTCAACTTTCTTTTCCCGGTAAAAAAATACTCAAGTTCTTTCAACTGTATCCCATTTAGTGCTGTATGACTGAAGTAGCTTAAAAGCTCAATCAATCAATCAAGAATATTATTTCTTATAGCAACTTCCTCCTTTAACATGCCCACATATACCCTTATCCTTCTTACAATGTAGCACCCAGAAATGGGAATATTCCATATTATACCCGTCATTATAGAATAGACTGGGTTGAAGGTCCTCATAAAAGTAAGATGGGGAAAACGTGAGAAAGATGGTAGATATATGGCAGAAGAACAAAGCAGAAGGTTGAATAGGTGTCTTCAAACAAAACAGGTAAATGGAAGTTGGGGCTTATGAACAGAATAGAACAGATCATAATAATACAGTTGGAAGGGACCTTGGAGGTCTTCTAGTCCAACCCCTTGCTCAAGCAGGACACTCTATCCCATATCTCCTAGTATCTTCCTGCCTATCTCTTCATCTTGTGGTATATCTTCATTTTTCCAGTATTGTGTGCACCCACAACTTCTGCAGGCAAGCTGTTCCACTGATTAATTGTTCTCACTGTTAGGAAATTTCTCCTTAGTTTTAGGTTGTCTCTCTGCTTGATTAGTTTCCATCCATTGTATCTTGTCTTGCCTCCTGGTGCTTTGAAAAATAGGTTGACCCCATCTTCTTTGTGGCAGCCCTTCAAATATTGGAACACTACTATCATGTCATCTCTATTTCTTCTTTTTTCACTAAACAAACTCACTTCCTGCAAATTATGCTTTAGCCTTTAGTCTGCTAATCAGTTGGGGTTTTTTTTGCTCTTCTCTGCACGCTCTCTATGGTCTCTAGATTTTGCTTTATAATATAGTGACCAAAACTGGATGCATTTATATTTAAACATAATTTATATTTATATAATAATGGAAGCTCATGCTATTTTCATTTAGGACTGCAGAGTACACAGGTAAAAAAGGTAAAGTTTCCCTCGCATCTATGTGCTAGTTGTTCCTGACTCTAGGGGGTGGTGCTGATCTCTGTTTCAAAGCCGAAGAGCCAGCGCTGTCCAAAGTTGTCTCTGTGATCATTTGGTTGGCATGACTAAATGCCGAAAGTGCACAGACTGCTGTTATGGTATCATGATATAGAATCATGGAATATTATTCTCTCAACTCTATGCAGTAGAGTAGAGTAGAGTAGAGTAGAGTAGAGTAGAGTAGAGTAGAGTAGAGTAGAGTAGAGTAGAGTAGAGTAGAGTAGAGTAGAGAAAGACTAAGGTAAAGGTAAAGGTTCCCCTTGCACACATGTGCTAGTTGTTCCCAACTCTAGGGGGTAGTGTTCATCTCCATTTCAAAGCCAAAGAGCCAGCGCTGTCCAAAAGTATCTCTGTGGTCATGTGGCCAGCATGACTAAACGCCGAAGGCGCATGGAACACTGTTACCTTCCCACCAAAGGTGCTCCCTATTTTTCTACTTGTAATTTTACATGCTTTCAAACTGTTAGGTTGGCAAAAGCTGGGACAAGTAACGGGAGCTCACTCCATTATGCTAGGGGTTCGAACCGCCTAACTGCCGATCTTTCTGATCGACAAGCTCAGTGTCTTAGCCACTGAGCCACTCTGCTTGCTTTTTGAAATACGATTTTGAATACCTGGGCAGGCTTCGTCAGGCTCCTGGACTTTCCAATAATTCAGACACCTATATTGCCTTGATAGTGAGATGGCTGTGTCATGATGAATAGCTTCTCAATGTTTTCCTAGTCGTGATTTATGGGTGACAAGTTTAAGCAATCATTAACCATAATTACATTTAATTGAAGGGGAATTTTTCCTAATGTTTACTAGCAATGACAATGAAAATAAATAGGTTAAGAATTCATTAAATGGATAACGTGGTGCATAGCTCGTTTATATGTGCAGCAATTCCCATGTTTTAATCATGAATACCCGAAGGAGATAGTTGTTACACAAGGACTCATTTCGGGAGGAAACATAATAAAATATATGATATTTCATAATGCTTAACTGCAATTTTTTTTGCACCTTCCAGACAGAGTTGCCTGTGTTTTCTTGGTTATGATTTTGTAAGCAGATTGCCGTTGCTTTCTTTGCAGGCTGAGAAAGAGGGACTGGCCCCAGGTTACCCAGTTGATTTCATTCCTAAGACTCCTGGTTTCTAACCTGATGCCTTAACCACTAGACAAAACTGCCTCAAAACCAGGTGACTGACCTTGGGCCAGTCCCTCTCTCTCAGTTCTAGGAAGGAAGGAATGGTAAATTGTTCAGATATTTAATTTATTAGCAGGCACAGTAAAGGGGATACTTGGTCAGAACAGACAATAGCAATAGCAATAGCAGTTAGACTTATATACCGCTACATAGGGCTTTCAGCCCTCTCTAAGCAGTTTACAGAGTCAGCATATCGCCCCCACAGTCTGGGTCCTCATTTCACCCACCTCGGAAGGATGGAAGGCTGAGTCAACCCTGAGCTGGTGAGATTTGAACCGCTGAACTAGCAGTCAGCTGAAGTAGCCTGCAGTACTGCACTCTACCCACTGCGCCACCTCGGCTCTGGTAGTTGATTGGTAGTTGATTGGTTGAAGAGTGCAGGCTCCTGCATGAGGCAGTCTACATCACCCCAGTTCAGCTCTACTGTACCTGCACATGCGCCTCCCGTCGGCCAGCCAATTTTTGGGTCCCTGCTGTGCTTGTGAGAGACCCCTTCCATTTTTGGACCCAGGAGTCTCCACATGGCCTGTTTTGGATGCCAAGTAAGTGCAGGGCCTGTGCAGAGGCTCTGTGAGGACCAAAAACGGGCCTACTGGAAGTTCTGGAAGTCTGGAAATGGGCCTTTCTGGCCTCCAGAGGGCCTCTGCAGCCTGGGAGAGGACGTTTTCACCCTCCCGTAGGCTCAATGGAAGCCTCCAGAGCCTGGGGAGGAAAAAAAAAAGGGACTTCCAGAAGTCTGGAAAAGGGCCAGTTTCTGGCCTCCTCCCAGAAGCTTGAGGAAAGCCTTCAGAGCCTGGGGAGGGCAAAACCCCCGGCCATGCCCACCCAGCAAACAGGCAGAGAACCGGTTGCTAAAATGTTTGCATGGGATGGTGAGGGGAGCAATGGAGGGGGGGCATGCATATGTACAGGGGCTCTGGGCACATTGTATTATGGGTGTGGGCATGTGCACAATTTCAGAAAACAAGGACAAAAAGTTTAGTCATCACTGGTCTAGGCAATCTCTGAGAACTGGACATGACTGGACAGGAGAAGTCTCTCCCTCCCTCCCTCTCACTGTCTGTCTGTCTTTCTACCTATCTGTGCATCGCCGGTTGCCGCTGTCGCCATCTTTTTTTTAGTTCTGCACATGTGTAGAACATTTTCCATTGAACTGTGCATGTGCGCACACACAAAGCACACACACGAGAGAACCAGCAGTAACGCCAGTCAGAACTCACCCCTGATATAGATACATATGTATATGTGTGTATGTATAGTTTGAGGATATGGATATTTCTGGTTCACCATTACCTTCTTCTGTGCAGTATTGATTGATGCCTTCGCAAAGTGATCATTGGACCTCTGCACAGGGGTGGGTTTCAAATTTTTTTACTACCCGTTCTGTGGGCATGGCCTTTTTTATGGGGGTGGCGTGGCAGTCATGTGACCGGGTAGACATGGCTAACTTGTAAAATATGGTGAAACTCACTTAACAAGGCTCTTGCTTAGCAACCAAAATGTTGGCTCAGAAACTCTGGCATTTGAAGCGTGCAAGTCTTAAAGCTGTCAAGTTACAAAACTCTTGCACCCCTAACCCCTTACAAAAAAACCCAACAACCCGGGGATGTTCAAACTTGACAGCTTTAAGACTTGTGGACTTCAACTCCCAGAATTCCTCCTCCAGTCATGTTGGCTCAGGAACTCTGGCATTTGAAGCACACAAGTCTTAAAGCTGTCAAGTTACAAAACTCTTGCACCCCTAACCCCTTACAAAAAAAACACAACAACAACCCAGGGATGTTCAAACTTAACAGCTTTAAGACTTGTGGACTTCAACTCCCAGAATTCCTCCTCCAGTCATGTTGACTCAGGAACTCTGGCATTTGAAGTGCTCAACCTCCCCTTCTGCCTCCCACCTGTGGAGGATGTGTGGTGTTCCTCCTGGAGTGGCAGCTGAGCATCACTTTCCCCCACCCTCTGAATAGCGGGTAGGCTGAGGAAAGTGAGAGGGGAGAGGGGAGCTGCTCTTTTTTTCCGCTTCTTGGAGGTGACGAAGGAGTCTCTGGTGGCTGCAGCAGAAGCAGCGGCAACTGAAACACAATCCTGGGCAGTCAGCTCTGGCTCTCCCTTCCCTGAGCATGTCCTGTTGCTGCTGCCACTGCTTTTGGTAAATCCGGCTCAGCGATGATGGCAAGAAGTGGCTCCAGCAATGCTCTCAGCAATGGCGAGAGCCCTTCCGCCAAGCCGAATTCACCAAAAGCAGTGCCAGAAGCAATGGGACATGCTCGGGGAAGGGAGAGCTAGAACTGACTGCCCAAGACTGTGTTTCAGTTGCCACCACCGCTTCTGCTGCTACTGTAGCAGCTGCCAGAGACTCCTTCCCCACAGCAGCTTTGTTTTAGGCCGAGAAGCGACACCTCTGAGGGGCTTTCCCCAGATGGCACCTGTGGGCACCTTGCCGTGTCTCTTGGAGGAAAGAGGCAGGGATTCTGGCCAGTGCTTCCCCTCACTGCTTTCCCGGTCAGCCACCAAGCTAAGCAGGGCAGGTGGGGCTGAACTGGTGGGCTGCAGTGGCGCTGATGGCGAGCAGTAAGGGAAGTGAGCACCGGCCAGCATCCCTGCCTCCTTCCTCCGCTTGTGCAGCTAGGAAGTAATCAGGGGGAGAGAACAAAGCATGGAGGCTTCTTCCAACAGCCGAGAAAGGAAGAGGAGCAGAGGGGGGGACTTAGCGGGGACAGGCCAGGGGACTGTACCAGTACAGGGGCGTGGCCAGGCTGCCCTTGCAATGGTACAGAAAGATACGACCAATTTCCACTACGGGTATGCCTTTGCAAAGTAATCATTGGACTCCTGCATTTTCCTATATGGCTAATGCCCAAAATAGTTGCTTATTTGCCTTATCTGAGTAGTTGGGATGACCCTCATACCTTGAGTGAGCCAACTGGGAGCACATACTTCAACCTACTTACCCAAGGTTATTTTCTCATCCCTCCCAGGAATACCCTTCCTGCCGTAATGACACATTGCAACAGGGCTTGGGAGGTTACAGAACTCATAATTCTCTATATAATCAGTTTTATTGCCATTTTTAAGACAAATATCTACCCAGGTATTTCTTAATTGTTTCCTTGTTCTACAGCTGGTCTATAGCAATAGAATGAATTGAGAATCAATGGATTTTCTAGCAGAAATTTCAAGACTTGCTAAACTGGGATAAAGGGATGGAGTTATATAAGGTTCAGCTGCTGTGGGAAATCCGCCCATTGACTCAGTGTGTTGTGTAAAGAAGCCCATTTATTTATGTGTAAGATGTTATGAAACACAGCAGTTGTGTGCTGTTTAGTGCACTGTGTTGAACCAGGCAGAGATACATAAGTATAAAATAGAAATATATTATATAAATTATGCTTGCAGCTTGATAAAAAGGATATGGTGATCCCTCTCCCCCAATAGAGCCTCTTAAAAACTCAAATATGTCATTTTGGAGTGTTAGAGGACAGTATGAATGTTGAAAAGGGCTGATCTTTCTTTCAATATTGTTTCCTATTCTTTAAAAAAATGAAATGATAAGCTCCTGGAAGTTGTGAGTTCTGCTTTTGGACTGTGATATTTCAGAACTTGGATCTGAATCAGAGGTGGTCTTTAGCCAGTTTTGACTGGTTCTGGCAAACTGGTAGCAGAAATTTTGAGTAGTTTAGAGAATCGGCAAATACCACCTCTGGCTGGCCCCGCCCCCATCTATTCTCTGCCTCCCGAGTCCCAGCTGATTGGAGTCCCAGTTGATTGACTGGGTCATCTTCTGTTGCCCCTTCACAGGAGACCAGAGCTGGAAAGCAGATTAGTAGGGTGGGGAGGGAATGGAGATTTTACAGTATCCTTTCCCTGCCATGTCCACCAAGCTACACCATGCCACACCACAGAACTGGTAGTACATTTTTTTAAATCCTACCACTGATCTGAATAATGATCAATGAATATTCTCTTTAAGATCAGATTGATTGTATTTTGAGGTGTTTATCCATAATTGGGAAGTTGCCGTTCGAAACCAGGTTTGGGAAATGAAAATGAATTGCACACTTACTAAATAAACCCCCCCTCCCCTCTAGCACTGATGATATTACTTAGCTAGGTAATGAAATGTCTGCAAGAAAACAACCAAGCTCAGAGAGCACAAAAGATGCCACAGCTCTTGACCTCAAGCTGCAACTATTTTCTTTTATTGGTCCTAAATACACAGCTGAAATTCTAAATAAAAATCAATAGAGGCAAGGCTTAGAAGGCAGAGGACAAAGGAAGCGAAAAAAGAATGAAAGCCAGCCATAGACACAGTTCAGATGGAAACCTATCTTTATCCCCACTGAACATCACTCACACTGAAAGCAGGATGAATATGAAGTAGATTAATGAGACAGGTGAAAAGGGCCGCCAAGGGAAGATGGGGAGAAGCAAAACCACCGTCAGCTCCTACTGCATCCGTCAATGATCTCATGCTTTAACTAAAGACTGATTGCATACTATTAAGTGCTCAAAGTGCTAACCTGCATGTTTTTTTCATTTTATAGTTCTGTGGGTAAGTAAGTGCTCTGATGGATTAGATCCAGCTAGCTGGTGGATGGAGCTGTTGCCATATTTGAACAATTGAGGCAACTGATCTTAGATCAGCAAGGGGTGTTATTCAATGTGAAATGGTGTCAGTTGGTCACTTTTGGTATTCCCAGGGATGTGTTGAAACCTGGGAGCAGGCGTTATGAATCCAATTTAGAGAAAAGACTGTGCAATCACATGGGTGTACCCTTAGTCCTGCAAAAAAGGTCAGCCCATCTAGGGTTGGTCCAGGGATTGCCTCTCATGACTCATTGGAGCAGGAATCAGGAAAAAATAGATTTTCCCATTAGGTACTGTTAGGTAAGCTCCCCGTTGGGAGAGCGAGTACGTTCAGTGAAGCATTGTGAGAGTTGTGTTGGAGAACACACAAACCAGCATACAGAGACACTGCAGTTCAAATAGGCTTTCACTTTCGTGGAAATAGAGGTATCAGAGTCCATCAAACAGTCCAAGTCATACACAGATAAGACAGTCAGTCATCAATATCTTTCAGTTAAGGGATAATCCAGATAACATAGTCCAGTATCATATCAGTTCATTACTCAAAGTTTGCTAGCAGTTGCAAAACTTAAAATAGCTCACAGCACTTTCTAACAGCCAGCTTCCAAAACACTCAGATCAGATCAGTATCTAACAAACAGAAAGCTAACAGTCATTCTGGCTCCCTCTTATGGCCGATTGAGGAAAACAGCAACCAATCACATTTTACAGTATGATTTAAAGAAACAGGTACAGCATTGGTATATGATTATATATTGCCAACCCAACCGTTAGATTATATTCCTAACCAGTACTACAATATATACATACATACTGTGTTTCCCCGAAAGTAAGACAGGGTCTTATTTTCTTTTGCCCCCCCACCCAAAAAATAAGCACTTGGCCTTATTTTCAGGGAGGTCTTATTATTTTTGAGGTGCAGGATTGGTGAGCATGGTCATCTCATGGCTGCTGCTGTGTTGCAATATTTTCAGGGAGGGTTTATTTTGGGGGAAGGGCTTATTTTAGCAGATGTGCTCAAAAGCCCGATTGGCTTATTATCTGGGGATGTCTTACTTTCAGGGAAACAGGGTATATTGATACATACCATGTTTTCTATATTGAAAAACAAGCAAGTGAGAAACAGAATAGATGATATTTTCAAGAGAGAGGAAATTTTAGCTGGAGAAACATGCAAAGGTTGATACAAATCAGTGCAGCGATTTTTAAGTGTGCCTTTTTCATTTATTTTAAACTTTTATCTTTTCATCCAAATGGGAGGAATGTTAGATTGTTTTTAAAGAGTAAAGTATGCCAAATCTCACAAACACTGCTGCAGGTTTCTCCCGCCACCCAACTTTTAAGAAAATGAGCCTTTAGTTTTGTTTCTTTGCTTATTAGGTAAGGTAAAGGTTCCCCTTGCACATATGTGCTAGTTGTTCCTAACTCTAGGGCATGGTGCTCATCTCTGTTTCAAAGCCAAAGAGGCAGCGCTGTCTGAAGATATCTCCGTGGTCATGTGGCCGGCATGATTAAATGCCGAAGGCACACAGAACGCTGTTACCTTCCCACCAAAGGTGGTTCCTATTTTTTCTACTTGCATTTTTACATGCTTTTGAAATGCCAAGTTGGCAGAAGCTGGGACAAGTAATAGGAGCTCACTCCATTACATGGCGCTAGGGATTCAAACTGCCGAACTGCCGACCTTTCTGATCGGCAAGCTCAGCGTCTTAGCCACTGAGCCACCACGTCCCTGTTTGCTTATTAAGGTCAGGCAAAATCTAACAAAATTTATGGTAAATCTCTTTTCCCAAGCCACTTGGAGCAATCAAGTTGTGAAAACTGGTTAATCTTTAGTTTCATAAAACTCATATGGATGAGTGAAACAGTTTCCAAACTACATAGTAAAAAGAGATTTTACTGAGTGCAGCAGTTTGGATGGGAGGTAGGTCAAACTAGAGTCACCTCTTCCATCTCAAGTGAGCTAAAAACTACCCCGAATTGCTTTGATTGATGTTGGGTTCAACTTGATCTGTGCTAAAAGAAAGCTGAATCTTAGTCCATAGCTCAGAATACTAATGTGCCTCCCAACAGCAGTGTTTTATACATGGCCAAATCTTTCTCTGGTGCCCAGTGATTTATCTTGAGAAACAGGAATCTATTGGCCATCTCACGTCCTTGGCCAACTTGACTAGAAATTAATTCCAGAGATGAGGGAGCTGTCTCCGTCCAGGGCCAAAAGGAAGAAAAATGGCATCCAACCTTCCTTTTAGAAGTTGTTTCCAGTCTTCAGAAGTGTTTCCACAACTCTTTAGGGAGCGACTATGGATCGATAATAAGCTTAAACTTCAGATGAAGAAGGATCCAAATACATTCCAGAAATCTTAAGCAAAAGGATCAATTGGCAAGTGATGAGAAAATTCTCTCTTTAGGGCAGATTGCTATTTCTAATCTAGGAACTATTTCACCACAAAATCAATTAATAGCTTTAATTCATTAAGGGATCTTAAAGATAATGGGAGTAGATTTGTGAGGCCCCCAAAATGGGTCTTACATGGGGGGGGGGTGTCAAACATCATTTCCTTGAGGGCTGCATCAGGGTTGTGTTTGACCTCGGGGGGGCAGAGTGGGTGTGGCCAGCATGTTATTCATGTCGGGGGGAGGGTGCCTGTGGTGGCCCAAGCACTCTGCCAGTGAAAATAGGCTCCCAAGCTCCATTTTCAGCTGCCAAAGCCTCCTGCAACCCTCTGCCAGTGAAAACGGGGGACATTTGATTACCTTCTGCCACAAGCAAAGTCAATGGGGAAGCCACCTTCTCTTAACCACCTTACAAACGTAACAACGGCAGTGATTCACTTAGCCGTGGCAGGAAAGGTCGTAAAATGGGGCAATATTTACTTCACAACGGTCTTGCTTAGCAACAGAAATTCTGGGCTCGGTTGTGGTCATAAGTCAAGGGCTACCTATAAGTAATGCTTTCAGACTCCAAAATGAAGCCTGGTTCACTTAACAACTGTGTAACTAACTTAACAAGTGCAGTGATTCCCTTAACAACTGTGGCAACAAAGGTCATAACATGGCCAAAAACTCACTTAACAACTTTCTTGCTTAGCATTGCAAATGTTCGATCAATCAAGAACTACCTGTATTAGGGTGGGGAGGGGTGTATGCTTGGGAATGCTGCTGAATGCTGAATGCTACCTCTGGAAAAAATGGAACTGAAGATCTTTCCTTTTAAAAAAAGAAAAAAGAAAAAGTTTATACTTGGAATAATTCCATTTTAAAAAGAACTACATCCTGGTAATTTTTATTATGAAAAACAGCATTTGGAGAAATTTGCATTTAAACAGCAAAGTCGGGGAGTTTTACATTAAAAAAAACAATCATCCCTATGGTAAATCCTATTTTAAAAATGCATTCATTTAAGGAGAGAATTGGAGAGAAATTGGTGCACTTTAAAGACCTAAAATACCCTCTGTTCTTAAAAAAAAAAGATATAGCAGACTACTGCTTTATACACACAGATAGGAAAATAAGTCTGGTTTTATACCATCCATATTTTCTTCCACTCTTTTACAGAACAGTAGAGGCTACACTCCCTGATTCTCTATTATTTTGCATATTATATAAGTTGATATATTCTCCTTAGGTTTTGAACAAGTGGTGGAAAAAGAAATAATTCTTTACCATTGGTTTGAAGGTTACTGTTTGTTTCACCAAAACAATGAAAAACTGCTAATCCAGAAAAATTCCATCAAATCTTTTTTTCTTCTTAAAGCAAACACCTAGTATTTATTAATAAATTAGTACACCAGAAGGCAATGGTCTTCCCCCCCAATCCAAAAAAATGCTCTCCTTCCAATCACCTCTCCTTCTTAAAGAGATTTTCTTTGATGCCTTCTTATATCATCCGACGGTGTTGTAGCAGATTCCTTACCTGAAATCTGTGGGGAAATTTGCTATTACCTTATCTTTCTGATTAATTGTAAGATGATTTTATCTTACAGTTAATAGCACTTGGAACATTTTTGCACACAATGACAGTAATTATGAAAAGCCTTTTTAAAGAAAAATTAAATCCAGAATCTGGTCCTTGAGTATGGAATTGAACACTAGAGTCATTATGTAAATACTTTTTCCAGTTTGGTTTTTACAAAATTCAACTCGTGTGTGTGTGTGTGTGTGTGTGTGTGTGTGTGTGTGTGTGTGTGTATTTCAGGGGTGGTAAACACTTACCTTCCCTGTCGATTCACAAATGTGAGCATGCACATGCCCTTTTGGTGAAAAAAAATGGCCTAAATGGGATGCCGTAGAGCAGGGCACGGGTGGGTGGAGCCACGTGTGATTTCCGCTACTGGTTTGGGTGATCCAATCCAAACCAGCAGAATGCCACCTATGGTGTATATGTATATATCTATATCAGTGGTGGGATTTAAAATTTTTACTACCGTTTCTGTGGGTGTGGCTTGGTGGGTGTGGCAGGGGAAGGATACTGTAAAATCCCCATTCCCTCCATACTCCAGAGGAAGGTTATTTCAAAATCCCCATTTCCTCTCAATCAGCTGGGACTCGGATGCAGAGAATAGATGGAGGCGGGCCCAGTTAGAAGTGGTATTCTCCAAAGTACTCAAAATTTCTGCTACCGGTTCTCCAGAACTGGTCAGAACCTGCTGAATACCACCTCTGATCTATACCTATAGCTATATACACAATGTATATATACGATATGTCTGTACAATATTTTACACATACAATAAATAAATAATATTTATGATTTAGTATATCATCAATAAAACTAATGAAGTTGATATAAAAATAGCCATGCATTTCAAGCAACTGTGGCTGCAATAAATAAAATATTCATTTAATTCATTGTTGAAGCCAGCATTTTTCAAATAATAAATTTTAGGCTTCAACCAATATCAACCCTGGAGGATTTTAAGAAGAGATTGGACAGCTATTTGTCTGAGATAGTATAGAGCAGGGCTGTCAAACTCCCAGCCCGCGAGCTGGATGCATCGCGTGCTGGCCACGCCCATGCCTGGTTTAGCAAAAGGAAAAAATCCTGATATGTCATGTGATGCCACCGTGACACGTGAGTTTGACACCTCTGGCATACATATACACCATAGGTGGCATTCTGCTGTCACCTCATGCTGGTGCTCTCCAATCATTCAGCACCAGTCTGCCTTGAGTCCTGAGAGGGAGGAAGGGAGAAAGAATACTTGGGGGAAGGGGAGTGAAAGTAATGGACTTAAGTGTGCCTTCCAGAGAGAGTGTTTCGGGGGTCATTTCCCTGGGAGAAGAATGTAGCTGCAAGACAATCTACATTCAGAGTGACCATCTCAAAAACATCTTCTTTGACAATGATTGGTTCATGTGGGATGATCAATGATGGAACGTGCCTAAGACAGGGAAAGTTATGCTTACAGATTTGACATACAAATTTCAGTTCTGGTTTTGCTTTATTGTAGTCCACTTGACCTTCAGTGAACTATACCTTTCTCAACAAATGGAGTCAAGGATCCTTCTTACTTAAAGGATCAAATTGAGGCAGGATTGACAAAGGTACCTTGGAGATCTTCTAGTCCAACTCTCTACACATGCAGTAGACCCTATACCATTCCAGACAAGTGGCTGCCCAGTCTCTTCTTCAAAGCTTCCAGTGATGGAGCACCCACAGCTTCTGAAGGCAAGCCATTCCACTGGTTATTTATTCTCACTGTTAGGAACTCCCCCCCCCCCTTAGTTCTGGGTTGGTTCTTTCCTTGATTAGTTTCCATCCATTGTTTCCTGCCTCGCCTTCAGGTGCTTTGCGAAACTTTGGCAAAATTATACAGGGGCAGGCTTCAAAAATTTTAGCAATGGGTTCTCTGCCCAGTTGCTGGGCCGGCGTGGTCATGGTGGGTGTGGCCTAGTCATCCTCCTGCACCATGGCAGGTGGGGCTTTTTTGCCCTCCATGGGCTCTGGAGGCTTTCCTCCAGCCTCCGGGAAGGCGAAAACAGCCTCCCCAGGCTCTGGAGGTCCTCTGGAGACTGGAAGTGGGCCTGTTTCCGGTATTCCCGAACTTCTGACAGACCCATTTTTTGCCCTCCTTGAACCTCCGCATGCGCCCTGCACTTACCTGCATCTAAAAAGGGGCTGCATGGGGACTCCTGGGAGGGGCATGGTGAGATGGGTGGGGCCAGCCAGGAGTGGGATTTGGGGATTCTCTGAACTGCAGAGAATCTTAGCTAGTGAATTCCATCCACTGGCCAATGCCGATTGGCTACTACCCGGAGGAGGGCCTTCTCTGTGGCTGCTCCGGCCCTCTGGAACGAGCTCCCCGTGGGGATTCGGACCCTCACCACCCTCCAGGCTTTCCGCAAAGCCTTAAAAACTTGGCTGTTCCGACAGGCCTGGGGCTGATGAGTTCCTGTCCCCGCTCGAATGGTGTGGCTGTTGATTGTTTTTAAAATTGTGGTGCTATGTTGTCCATTGTCTTTTTTCTTGTTTGTAACCCCCCCACCCCCCCGACTTGGTTTGTGAGCCGTCCTGAGTCCCGCTGGGAATAGGGTGGCATAGAAATACAATAAAATAGAAATAGAGATTCTCCTGAACCTCTGTGAGCCCCCAGCAGCCCACCCCTGAATGTATAACTCCAAACATGACTGGCTTCAACCAGGTTTCTCTCTTACAATTGAATGGCTTATTTTTTTCTTCCTCACTGAGCAATTTATCATTCCCAGTATGCATATGTTGCTTTTAAAGAGGAAACATGCCAGGCTATCAGGAGCTGTTTGAAGGAATTATAGCAAATTTCATCACAGAAGGTAGGAGGTGATTGCAATCAATAATCAATCAACCCACTTGTGACAGTTATCATACATCAATTTCAAAGCAGAGAATTCTGACTGCGGTTTCTGTATGGGAAATCCGTTTTGGAAACACATTTATATTTGAAGAGTATTGTATATTTCTCTCTGCTGGAGAGAAGGGAAGCAGTCATAAACTTCTCAGCAATGCTGTCCGCATTTCAGAGTAGCCATTAAAACTGTGGCAACACAGGAGATTGAATTGAATATAATGCAAATTGGTGTTTTTATGTTGAAAATCTGTCAGGATTCTGGTGGATCTGCCATTAGTGTTAGCCTCAGTAATTTTGGATGCCTTGGCCAAGCAATTTTATTGGCTTTAATGCACCTATTGCCAAATTCTGGTAATATTTATTGTATATTTATTTATTAAATTTATATGCTTCCCATCTCACTGTCCAAGTTGACTCTGCACAGTTGACTATAAAATCATACATATACAAATATTAATGTTAACATGATTAGGTACAAAACTAAAAAAAAACAAGAGCAGGATTGGTGTATGAGGATTGATTCCTTTGAGTTCACCAGCATAGAGTACCCCCATCTGTCACAACTGCCACAACTTAAACCTCTAAGTAGAAATGGTCCTTGGCTCCATTGGTTGGGAAAGATATAGTTTTATTAAAAGTCAAGTGTACTGCAGAAGTGCAAAACCAGAACTGAGAATTGTGCACCAACCACCCAAATTCAACTCTTTCCTCTCAGAGCTATCTAAGTGTATAAAGCCACTTGTCTCGAATGATATACAATCAGGCATGGCTAGGAAATTGGGGTGGAAATCTCTCCTCCATTTTCTCCAAAGTTTTATTCCTCTGTTTTTCTGCCTCCTTGTCAGAAATTGTCAAATTCTAATGTTGTTCTTTTAAAACGTCAGGCAGAAAGAACTTTTTAGAACCCCTGGAAGTCTCTGCTTCTCTCCGTCATCTTTTTCCTAATCTAAAGAATTAACAAAAAACAAAACAAAACATGGAAGGAGACTTTCGTTTTTTATGTTTACTTCTTTACACCATTGTTTGAAGTTTAGATTTAGGGGAGGTGCAATCTTGCTTGCAAAGAGCCGAGGTGGCACAGTAGTTAAATGCAGCACTGCAGGCTACTTCAGCTGACTGCAGTCCTGCAGTTCGGCTGTTCAAATCTCACCGGCTCAGGGTTGACTCAGCCTTCCATCCTTCCGAGGTGGGTAAAATGAGGACCTGGATTGTTGTTGGGGGCTATATGCTGACTCTGTAAACCGCTTAGAGAGGGCTGAAAGCCCTATGAAGCGGTATATAACTCTAACTCAGGGGTGGGTTTCTCGCCCCGTTCCAACCGAACGGGGCAAGAGGCGTCCTCGTGCACGTGCGCGGTGCACGCATGCGTACTAGCATCTGCGTGACGCTCCAGCTGCTCCTGGAGGATCGCGCAGGCGCTGTATGCGTCCTGTGCATGCGTGGAAGCGCAGAACTCGTCAAAACCGGGTAAGGACCACGGGTGGGCGGGCGCACCCTTCGCCGCTCCCGGAAGTTACTTACTTCCGGGTTCGCCGACCAACTGGTTCGCAGGGACCGCCGTGAACCGGTTGAAACCCACCCCTGGTCTAACTGCTATTGCTATTGCTATTGCTAAATTGTCAGAAAGAAGAACAAGTAATTCCTTGGTTATTTTGGCTAACTTAGAAAGAATCCCTCAACTTAAATCTGGAGATGTTCACTATTTTTCCTCCTTTAGGAAAAAATCTGGGAGCCATTTCTTTTCCATCAAATAGAATGAGAGTGGCATATTACTGTTCCCCCCCCCCAAAAAAAATAAGACCCAGCTAGAAAATAAGCTCTAGCACAGTGATGACGAATCTATGGCATGCGTGCCACAGGTGGCATGCAGAGTCCTCTCTGTGGGCATGTGATGCATCACCCCAGCTCAGCTCCACTGTGCATGAGACCACATCTCCCACCAACCAGCTGGTATTTGGGTCTTTGCCACACATGTGTGAGGAGAAGGGCACATGCAAGAGATGAGTGCATGCACGGGGGGGCAGGGGGTCATGTGGATATGCAGGGGAGCACAGGGGGTTGTGCATGCATGCACAGGGGGTGGGGCGCACACAGGAGGCTGTGCGCATTGCATTATGGGTGCACACACTTTTGGAACACCACAACAAAAAGATTCGCCGTTACTGCCTTAGCATGATTTTTCATGTTGCTTGTAATATAATCTCTATCCCCCCAAATAAGCCTCAGTTAAGATAGTCAGCCAGAGGGACACATTTAGTACTGTATTTTCCCAAATATTAGACCTAACTTAAAAATAAGTCCTATTGCATCTCTTGGAGCAAAAATTAATATAAGATCCGGTCTTATTTTGGGGAAAACACGAGTAGAGACAGGTCTATGATGTTTTGTTTGATTGTCCTTGATACAGCGATACTACCACAAAAACGGCATTTCTTCTGCCAAAATATTGACTTATGTTATATACAAAAGCACACTTTTCTCTTCTCCTTCATTTATGAATTATAAAATGGAGATACAGTCAGCCTTCATTTGAAGACCTTTCTTTACATAACTTGTAAAGTTAACAGATTGTGTCTCTCTGAATGCTGTGCTTCCTTTTGCCTATAGGCAAATGCAAGCTAGGGAAAAAAATGTTTTCGCTTCTGTTAAACCTCTCCTGGGATTTGCAACTTATCTGGCTCCTGCTTAGAACTGGAAGGAAATTTATGAGTAAAGAAGCAGGAAAACCAGAGCTTTTCTCTTGTTCATTCTCTTTTTCCCTTTCCCTTTGAGCAGCATGAAAGAAGAGAAAAGAAAAAGAAACAATTGCAAACTTCTGAAACTTATGTTAGTTTAGCGTGGAACAAGACTATATGCTGTCAATTCTGGGTTTTTTTTAAACTTATGAAAAAAGAAGAGGAACTATCAAAGCATTGAATTACCCTCTGATTTATATTCTGCTTCTCATCAAATATTTGAGCCTATTGTGCATGTCGATGTATTTCAGTATTTCATTTGAGTATGTATTCAATATTCAATAGATTATCCATCCATCCAAATCTTGCTCTTGCTCTCTCTTTCTCTCACTCTGTCTCTCTATCATCTATCTCTGTCTCTCTCTTTATCATATAATATCATATCTATCTATCTATCTATCTATCTATCTATCTATCTATCTATCTATCTATCTATCTATCTATCATCTATATCTATCTATCTATCTATCTATCTATCTATCTATCTCTATCATCTATCTATCCTTATCTATCTATCTATCTATCTATCTCATCTATCTATCATCTATCTATCATCTATCTATCATCTATCTATCTATCTATCTATCTATCTATCTATCTATCTATCTATCTATCTATATCTATCATCTATCTGTCATCTGTCATCTATCATCCATCCATCCATCCATCCATCCATCCATCCATCCATCCATCCATCTATCTATCTATCTATCTATCTATCTATCTATCTATCTATCTATCTATCATCTATCTATCTATCATCTATCTATCATCTGTCATCTATCATCCATCCATCCATCCATCCAACCATCCATCCATCCATCCATCCATCCATCCATCCATCCATCCATCCATCCATCTATCTATCTATCTATCTATCTATCTATCTATCATCTGCCATTTATCATCTATCTTACCTCTCCCTTCTTTCTTTCCTTTTTCCTTTTGTTCCTTCTTTTCTAAGCTTTTCTAATTTTACAAGATTATGCTCACATTTGGAGCATAATCTTGTATGAATGAAATGCTGAAGTTTTTCCTTAGCAATCAACTCATTCTAACTAACTGCAACGCAAGAACTTTCTCAGTCTGACTAACAACAGTTTTTTTTCCTCAGCTGTGCCTGTTAAGAAGTTTCAACTTAGCTATAATTGTACCTTTTCACAAAGGACTTTAAGGGACTCATGATGTCTTTCCCCATGCTAACATTTTATTATTTTAATACTTTTAATACAATTCACTTTTCTATGGCTATTATTATCGGATGCTTCAATTCTTATGATGTTAACTGGACAGATGATTAATTTTAAACCACTTAGCTTTTACTTCGAAGTTCTTTGTTGTGCTAAAGTAAATGTAAGCCATTTTTCCAGGTTCTCCCTTTTCATAGGGAAACCCCATTTTAATGTAATAAATTGCTATTAAATGATCTTCCAACCCAGTTACTTATTGGAGAAAGTAAGGGCAGATTTGGCCATCACTTATCATTTATACACCTTTGGCCCAGTGGTGAGTTCCAGATCCTGTTGCAACTGGTACGGTGCAATGGGGCCCGGCATCCACCACATGAATGTGCACAGCACGCATGCACATGCATGCACATGTGCGCAGCATACACATGCATATTTACTGCCTGCAATGCCTCTGTGATGCCTCCGCGACGCCTCCACAACGCCTCTGAGACACCCCCGCAACGCCTCCGCAACACTCCTGCTGCTCGGTGGAGCATCACACAGGTGCTGTATGCTCCATGCGCATGCATGGAAGCCCCGAAGAGCTCAAATACCAGTAAGGAGCGTGGGTGGGTGGGCCATCCGGAGCACCGTACCGAAACAGTACCCGGTGCTCCCGGCAGGCACTGATATGCCCGTACTGGGGTGTACTGGTTGTAACCCACCACTGCTTTGGCCCAATACAAGGCACAGGAAAAGGCAGATATATTGGAAATTACAGGGTGACTTTGGAATGTCACACAATTAGTGCGAGCTCATTATTATTTATTATTTCTGACTACGTCATCACACTAGTCATTTCTGGAGATACCACCATGGAATTGGATGTAGTGGACAGGTTGCAGACTGAGTTTTCTCTTTGTTGCTAGTCAGAGTCAGTTCAGCTTGCTCTGAATGTTTTCTTAGAACAGTGGCTTCCAACCTTTTGGGCACCAGGGACTGGTTCTGCGGAGAGAGGTTTGATGATCCGGGGCATGGGACAGAGATAACACAGAGGCAACTGGCAGTTCAAACCACCCCCTTATTTCCCCCAAATTTCCCCCAATGGTCCCAATTTTCTGGCAAGTCCCAGAAGAAAGTGATCACACACACACACACACACACACACACACACACACACACACACACACCTCAAGCAGCCTCTGGTGGCAAGTAGTGCATCCAATCACTGTAAGCACCACAGCTGCAAAGCCAGAAATCCAGAAAGAATGCAAGGAATCCAGGAAAGTTCAAATGTCAGCACTCAACCTCCCAGGAATTCAATGTTTGTTCCTGAGAAATGCCCCTCCCCACAATGTGTTCCTTAAGTCTCAGTCTCCAGGTGTCGCTTGTGAAGAGGGGCGGGGCACTTTCCTCCCGAGTAGTTGGGTAACTCTGTGCCATTTTTGCCTTCTCTCCACTCTCCGTGCTCGAGGATCAGGAAGTGGTGGCCCTTGCTCATCGCCTGAGTTCTGTCTCTCATGTTCACTGCTTGGCCTCTCTTGCCCCCCCTTCCTCCCTGCCTACAAGCCATCCAATCCTGAGAGCCACTGGCCTGTCTGGGCCTGCTTTTCCTCATTTTCCTCCCAAGCCAACGAAGCCACCCCCTTGATCTCCGTTGCTCCAGTTCCGGCTCATCTTCTTCCACAGATTCAAGCTCCAATGGGGGCATGACAAGAGGTTTTCCCATGGACAGGAGGGGGCGTGGTTTTTCATGCATCCCACGGATGGGGCTTTGTTTGCTTGCAAAGGCCCAGTTTCTGGCATGCTGCTGACTGCTGCCGATCTACAGACTAAGGGTTGGGGATCCCTGTCTTAGAAGAACACTTTCAGAAGTTCATATATATGGATAGGCATTTCAGGAGCTTGATAATCAATGCAGGTTACATGTGCCTGAGAAATGTACCATTTAGCACCACTAAACTCTGAAAGAATTGAGGGTTTAATATTACACCTCCCTTTTTCATACTATTGGATATAAAATATTACCTATCCAAACTATGATTGCCCAAGATCTTGCAGAGTTGTCTTCAAGTTAGTAGAGGAATGTGGACTGAGGGATGAAGCCTTCATTGAATTTAATGCAGTTCCTTGCTCACACTGCATTTTGGTATTATTCTGCATTTTAACACTTTACATTTTCTTCTCGGCACTCGGGCTAAACTGCTGCTCGAAAGACTATAGGCAAATATTCACCTAAACCATGGTCCTTCATTGGCCTCTTAAGGATGATCTTTATTTTATTATTTCTCTGGTCTTGAAGGATGGCTGTTTATGGATTCAGGTGAGAACTTTTCTTGGTAATTTATTGTTTGCCATTTGCTTCAGTCTTGATTTTAAAAGGAAGTCAGTTTCACATTTGTAGAATCAATCAAAAACCCTGTGGGACTTTTTAGCTCTGCTGAGTCAGGGTTTTCTCACCCCTGTAGAGGGGGACCTTTTCCTAGTTATGTGTATGTGTGTGTGTGCATGCTTATGTGTGTATAAAAAATTCCCTTCTCACTCTAATGGGTCACAACTCGAGTACTACCTGTTATGGCCCAGCAGGCACCATTGGAGCTGCCACCAGACTCTGACAGTGAGGGGCCCTATGAGTCGGCTCTGGAGGATGTGGAGGACCCTGGACAGGGTTCCGACTTCGAGCAGGGTGCAGAGAGGCTGGTTGGCTACCAGGAGGCGCTTGAGCCTTGGACCAGTGGGGAGGAGACAAGGGAGAGTGATCCGGATGCCAGTAGTGAGTTGTTCCTGGATGCCCGGCACCGAAGAGCTAATAGCCATCAGGAACAGTTGTGCAAGTACAGGAGGTAATTGCACTCAGCTGGTGGTCATTAGGCTCCTCTCCAGACTATAAAAAGACTGCTTGTGCACATGCCCCTCTTGCAGAAGTCAACGCATTGACTAAAAGTTGGAGAACTTTTGTAACTAGCGTGGCAGGCTGGATTGCTGCCAAGGTTTGTCTGAGTTGCTGCCAAGGTCCTTATCTGTTTGTTATGCTTGGCTTTCAGCTACTGAGGTTTTGGTTTCTTGCTATTAAAGTACATTCCAGTTAAGCTTGTCTCGGCATTCGTTACTGGATGGAGGAGAGTGTCAGAACAACTACCTATGCTAGTTAACAGAAGGAAAACAGCTAAAATTGCTTCCATAATCGTCAGAGTAAAAACCAGTGATAAGTCACTTTTTTTCAGTGCTGTTGTAACTTCAGTCACTAAATAAATGGTTGTAAATCAAGGATTACCTGCATTCTTGATTCTCGTGATGCTTCCCGGAGCTGTTGTTTTGTGAATAGTGGGGGAAGATAGTTGGTCCGATGTTCAGAGGTGCGTTGCTCCTAGTTCAGCCCGGATTGGGCAAACTGGTAGTAGTTGAGGAAGGAGGCTCCGCCCGCCTCACCCCACCTGGATGCGTGTGCACGAGCAAAGCGTGTGCACGAGCAAAGTGGTAGGGGAAAAAAATTAGAAACTCACCACTGCTGATGTTGTGTTGTTGAACTTGATGTTGGAGATGGCTTCTCAAAATGTCATGGGCAGTCCAGAAAACAAATGCAGGAATCATAGAGCAAGTCAATCCAAAGTTTCCACTCAAGGCACAAATGACCAAGTTTAAATTAGCATATTTTGGACACATTATGTAAAGACCTAGCTCTCTTGAAAGTCCATAATGCTGGAAAAAGTGGAAAGAAAGAAGATGATGATCAGCAGTAAAATGGATGAACTGAATTACAGCAGTGATGGGGGCATTGTTGGAAGACAGCCTGGGGATTGGCAAAGGATTATCTAGAGTTGAAAAATCTAGAGTTGAAATTCACACACGAGCAACTCCGAAGCCTGCTCATCTCTGTCTTAATGGATATTAACTTTAGCATTTAACAAAATATTTTTGCTGTAACTGCTCCACTAAACCAATGCTTGAAATACTTAACATTTGATCATTCTTGGCTCATCAATTCACAATTTCATTTCATGGTTGTTTTCTTCATCTTTTGGTTAAACTCTATCCTAAACCCATCCGAATGGGACGCAGTGGCTCAGTGGCTAAGACACTGAGCTCGTCGATCAGAAAGGTCGGCAGTTCAGCGGTTCGAATCCCTAGTTCTGCATAATGGAGTGAGCACCCGTTAGTTGTCCCAGCTTCTGCTAACCTAGCAGTTCGAAAGCATGTAAAAATGCAAGTAGAAAAATAGGAACCACTTTGGTGGGAAGGTAACAGTGCTCTGTGTGCCTTCAGCATTTAGTCATGCCCTCTACATGACTAAGGACATGTCTTTGGTCAATGCTGGATCTTCAACTTTGAAACAGAGATGACAGCCCCTACAGTCGGGAACAACAAGCACATATGTGCAAGGGGAATCTTTATCTTTACCTAAGACAATTTTGCTTGTAGAAAGCATGTAAAAATGCAAGTAGAAAAATAGGAATCTTTGGTGGGAAGGTAACAGTGTTCTGTGCACCTTTGGCATTTAGTCATGCTGGCCACATGACCACAGAGACATCTTCGGACAGCACTGGCTCTTTGGTTTTGAAACAGAGATGAACATTGCCCCCTAGAGTCAGGAACAACTAGCACATATGTGCGAGGGAAACCTTTGCCTTTACCTTTAAACCCATCTGAAATAGTAGGTAAATTAATGCTACTTCTCTTCATACCTCACCCCTCCAAGTCGTATGTATTATGCATGCGTTCATTACAGATGCTTTCATGTCACACCAGTCCAGTGGTGGGTTTCAAAAATTTTTAGACCCTCTTCTGTAGGTGTGGCCTGCTTTGTGGGAGTGGCTTTCTGGCCATGTGACTGAGTGGGAGTGGCTTGGCAGTCATGTGACTGGGTGGGTGTGCCAACTTGTAAAATGTGGTGAAACTCACTTAACAACACTCTTGCTTAGCAACCAAAATTTTGGCTCAGGAACTCTGGCATTGAAGTGTGCAAGTATTAAAGCTGTCAAGTTACAAGACCTTTGCACCCCTAACCCTTTGGAAAAAAAACCCAGCGGTATCCAAACTTGGCAGCTTTAAGACTTGTGGACTTCAACTCCCAGAATTCCTCCTCTCGCTCTTCATCTTGATGATGTGCAGACGGGCAGGGGGAGGGAGCTGGAACCGGTTCTAAACGGCACTGTAGATTTGTGGAACCTCTTCTATAGAAGAGGTTATAACTGACAGGAACCCATCCCTGCACCAGTCTATTCTGACTCTAAGCAGTTCCCCCACGCAAATACAATCATACAGTACAAACATAAATACATTATGCCATTTTATTGCCAGATGACAAGCCTAACTTAACGTAGAGATGTAACAATAAACTGCATCTGCTGTGTTTTGGCCTGTATATATGTATGCTGCAGGCATAGACAGATGAAATTATAAAATCAGCCTATGGCATTCAATTGAATGCAACATCATGGGACTTAGAAAAACAGCTGGGATTTAGAGCTTAAATAAGCCATCTGAACCAAGACTGAGCGACACCACCTGATTCTTATGAATTTAGCTAGTTCTTCTGAGATTCCCTAAGGCTGATTGATGCAGTTAATTGAATGATCTTCTCAAAGGATTCTCAACCTCCCATCTGATCTGAGGGTTTCCAAATCAAGGAAGCTCTTGGAATTAAAAAAAAAAAAGACTTGCAAATCAGTTCTGGACACTTTCATGAAGATCAGAGGGGTCATGCTATTCTCCAAAGCACCTGAAGGCAGGACAAGATGCAATGGATGGAAGCCAATCAAGGAGAGAAGCAAGCTAGAACTAAGAAGAAATGTCCTGACAGTGAGAACTATTAATCAGTGGAACCTTCCCAAATGGCTTCCAACAAGCAAAGTCAACGAGGGAAGCCAGATTCATTGCACAACCGCACAATTCACTTAACAACTGCAGTAATTTGGGTAACAATGAGGCAAAAGTTTATACAACAGGGCAGAACTCACTTAACAATTGCCTTGTTTAAGAATGGAAATTTTGGGCTCAGTTGTAGTTGTAAGACGTGACCCATCAAAACTGCGCTCGACTAAACCGTGCTCAACTAAACCACGTCGCTGACGTCATCAACAGGGCAACAACAGCCAGCGCGGAGAAAGAAGGGCGCTTTAAATAGCGCTTTGAAAGCAAGCCGATTCAACTTAAGGTAAGGGTTAGGTTTAGGGTTAGCTTTAGGATTAGGGTTAGGGTTAGGTTAAGGGTTAGGATTAGGTTTAGGGTTAGGGTTAGGGTTAGGGTTAGGGTTAGGTTAAGGGTTAGGTTTAGGGTTAGGGTTAGGGTTAGGTTTAGGGTTAGGGTTAGGATTAGGTTTAGTGGGGTTAGGTTTAGGTTTAGGGGTTAATTTTAGGTTAGGGTTTACAACGTGCTTCTGTCTCCGCGCTGTTGTCGCCCTTTTGATGACATCAGCGACGTGGTTTAGTCGGGCGCGGTTTAGTCGGGCGCGGTTCAGTCGAGTGTGGTTTTGTCGGTAAACCGTTGTAAGAGCCCTGGTGTTTTCAATGGTTAGAATGCAGTATTGCAGGCTGACTCTGCCCGTAGTCTGGAGTTCGATCCTGCCAGGTTTGGGATTGACTCAGCCTTCTATCCTTCACAGGTGGGTAAAATGAGGACCCAGATTGTTGGGGGCAATAAGATGACATTGTAAAGTGCCTAGGGAGTGCTGTAAAGCACTAGGGGCAGTATATAATAAGTCTACATGCTATTGCTATTCCTATTGCTATCACTACTGCTATTGCTATTTTAAGTTAAGGACTACCTATATCAGTGATGGAGAACCTTTTCGGTACCCAGTGCCAAAAAGGTCACGTGGAAATGTCACACGTGCACATGCGTTGGGATCATGCTCCAGAAAATCCTAACTTCCGGGTTCACCTCACAATCACCTGGCCGGCGAGCATGCCCACACCAGTTTTTGGCACTGCCGCGCACGAGGACAGCTGATTGTCGTGCACACATGTGTGCCAGAAATCCAGAAGACAAACAGGCCGGGCGATATGGTTTCCCGTGCCACTTTGGGCACACGTGCCATAGGTTTGCCATCACAGACGTATACCTTCAATCAGTTGATATGTTCTGCTGACTCTTCCCAGCTTGATCAATGGGCAGCTATACAGCCAACAGTTGTAATCAACCAAGCCCAAGCCCTATGCTCTGAAATCCTCTTCTCCTTGGAGAGAAATTTCAAAGGCAAATCTTGTTGTGTCCAATGGAGTAAAAAAAGAAACCATGATAAAAAGTAATGAAGATGTATTTTATTTGTTTTTCTGCTTGGAAATTGGAGACGAGAGGATGTAAAACGGATGTGACTGGCTGTCATTCTAAAGATATTTTCACAGTGTCCTCACTCTTTCTTCCCATGTAAGGAATTACATTTCATGCCCACATAGGTGATGGAAAGCTCACTCTGCCCCTTGCCTCCTCCTATGCTGCATTTGTTTTCATTTCTTCTTGACACGGCTGTGATCCATGGTGCAACTCATTGCTGGAAGTTTTTCTCCTGAGAATAGACAAGCATAGACTGTCTCTCGAGTCAGACCTTGATGTGGCTCTTGTGTTTTTACTGTCAAGTCAAGTCCAAATCAATCATGTCAGTCTGAGCATTAGAATAGAATAACAGAGTTGGAAGGGACCTTGGAGGTCTTCTAGTCCAACCTCCTGCTTAGGCAGGAAACCCTGCACCACTTCAGACAAATGATTATCCAATCTCTTCTTAAAATCTTCCATTCTTGGAGCATTCACAACTTCTGGAGGCAAGTTGTTCCACTGATTAATTGTTCTATCAGGAAATTTCTCCTTAGTTCTAAGTTGCTTCTCTCCTTGATTAGTGTCAGCCTCCGCTTTGCTACTGCTTCGGCTGCCATTGAAACAGGGAAAGGGGGGCATGGTATTTGGGAGGGGAATCATTGTTGTGCTGGAGGAAGATCCTAGATTTTGAACTGACCACCTTACTGTGCATGTGGAGGAGTGTTTCCCGCCAAGGCCAACGGCCCAGTATTCCATCCTGGTGATGCCTTTCGACATTATCTCACACCTGACATTTGGGAGAATTATGATTGGACTGTATATGGGATGCCAAGGGGAGGGGGAATGAAATATACAATATATTATTCGCTTTCGCGTTTAAATAATCAGACTTAGCTTAGCTTAGCTTCTTTTCATTTATGATTAGTAAAAGTACACTTGATTTCAACAAATGGAGTCTGGTGGTTTTCTTTCCTGATTTGTGAATGAAGAAGGGCTGACAATTAGTTTCCACCCATTGCTTCTTGTCTTGCCCTCAGGTGCTTTGGAGAATAGCTTGACAGCCCCTGAGATATTGGAACACTGCTATGATGTCTAATTCTCATTCTTGTGAATTAATAAGAGTATGTTAGATGATCCAGTTGGCCCAACAGAGGAATGAA
This sequence comes from Thamnophis elegans, assembly GCF_009769535.1. Lineage (NCBI taxonomy): Eukaryota > Metazoa > Chordata > Lepidosauria > Squamata > Natricidae > Thamnophis > Thamnophis elegans. The sequence goes on along the minus strand of NC_045543.1, from coordinate 137,065,150 downwards.
AATACAAGGATATTCTGAGATGTTTGTAAAGTTGTATTATATGTGTGTTTGTTCATAGTACCAATATTCAGAGTGCAGCAATGCCACTTTCACAAGCAATATTTGCTAGCCCTGGATGTAATCACTGTCAGGCATAAAGGATCAGGCCCATACATAAAATTGCAGTTTGAAGGATTTATTGCTCAAGACTGTACACAAGAATCTTGTCAAATGAAGTTCAATACTAAATTGGCACCAGATAAGAATCAGCAGAATTCAGAAGGGGTTGGATGGGGGTCTAGGATAACTCGCCAAAGTCAACTTTGCATGGCCAGCTCGGTGTGGCCAACACAGCCAACTTGTTGCTGCCCATTTGTCATGCGACAACTCGCTGTGGTCAATTCGACATGGGACAATCACCTGGGAGAACTCAGCAAGGGATTGGTCCCTTTTATTTTTCCGCAAGGCATTACAAAAGTAGTCTTAGGGATGTTTCCTTTGATGCAAGAGGTAAAATAATTTTGATGAAATTGTGGTCAACAAAAGTTTAAAGAAACTAAATGAATCCTGGAGTGAGTTGTCCTTCAGCGAATTGGCCACGGGGAGTTGTCCCACTGTGAGTTGGCTGGGATGAGTTGGGCCCCAGTGAATTGGCCGTGGCAAGTTGGCCACAGCAAGTTGGTCATGGGAATTGGCTGTGGTGAGTTGTCCCATTTCAGTTGGATGCAGATTGTTTGTGGGAGCCTTATGACCCTAAGCTAATGGTGCATTTAACTCCACCTCCCAGCTCTACCTGCCCTTCTACGGTAACTGAGAATACAAGATTTGATCTTGCACCAGTTTACATTCCCCCATCTTCCTAATTCAGTGTATTAAACATGTACTTGGGATCCATATCCCAGGATTTCAGTCAGGGGATATTTCTCATGAAAGGAAGTCATTGTGGGGTGGACGTTAAGGTGCTGGACTTGGGAAAAACCATCACTCTTAGCTATGGGACAGAAGAATCTGCAGAGGAAGTCAAAAGGGGCAAATGCTAAAAGCAGATTGTCATTGTGACACCTATATAAATGACATCAGTGGTGGGATTCAAAATAATTTAACAACTGGTTCTCTTCCCTAATGACCATCTGGGTAGGCATGGGCTCAGTGGTCATGTGACTGGGTGGGCATGGCCAACTCAATAACACTCAGGGCGATGGGCGCTTCGCCTTAGCTGTTACAATGTAATAAGGGTTAACCGGAGAGGCAGTTTCTGTAAGCAGGGCAATAAAGATTAGGCTAGAAACAACACCAGAATGTTTCCTTCCTGCTTTCCTTACAGGATTAGTCTTGTAAAGTGGAAAAAACGAAAGGATATTTCTTCCAACAACCGGTTTTCTGAACTGCTTAGAAAATTAACAGCCGGTTCTGCTGAATAGGTGCAAGCTGGCTGAATCCCACTACTGAATCGCATGCATATATGAGAGGGATGGAGTTTGCATTGAAATGACCCAGTACTGCTCTTATCAGGTTGATGGAAATAATTGGGTCTTTTGGATGTTTCTGCCATGAAAGCTCATTGGGTGAGTTTGGCCAATCAATCAATCAATCAATCGGGCCAACCTAGATCGCACAATTTTTTTTCAGAATTTATACTGAGCCCCATTTACACCTCAAGCAAAGCCACTCTAGGTTGACCCCTTTTACATGTACCTGTTAGAGCAGTTGTGAAGGTGCCACTCTCCGTAATAAATGATAGCAAGCATTTTATTACAGAGTCTTCTGCAATTAAGTGGCCAGAGAGTTTCTATTTGTTTCAGAGCTTAACAGGCTGTGCCAGTTGCCAAAGTAGTTGTGGCGAAGCTGCACATCACTGCTTATTTTCTCTCTCTCTTTTCACTAGCATTCTATTCTGGAGCTTTCAGTGTGCCAATGTTTGGAAATAGAAGGAATGGCATCATGTGGATAATTGGGTAACAGACATGATGAATTGCTTCTCACTTGACAGCTAGCATACGTGCTAATATCTGTGATAAAATAGAAGTCATAATTTTATAGGAGGAGAAATAGAACAAGAGGTGAAGGTTAGCAGCATAGAAATGCCAGATTTTAAAGGTCATGTTAATTCTGGCAAGGTGAGATTATTCTGCATTTGGTCCATTCTGTCCAGGTGTTCCCAAAATTCCCTGAAATATCACATCATCTTCAGTACATCTTGTTTTGATAAGCAAGCATATGGAGCAGTATTGGTTATATGTCTGTACTGGAAACATTCTCAGTATCTTAAGGAACTGATGAGGTCCCTATGATTATTTTATTCATCTACTAGCTGGATGCCCGTGCTTCACTATGAAATCATGTGATTGGACCAGCCTCCAGGCTGGATGAGTCACGTGCTGGCCACGCCCATATAAAGCATCTAGGAGTTAGAACAGAGTTCCTTTCAGGTGGGAAGGGGGAGTAGAACATGTAACTCCTTAGCATCGATGTGTTTTAATATAATATTGTATAAGAAATACTAATCATCTGATGATCATTTCGAAAAATCCTTTCTTAGCGAGCACCAAGAAGCCAAGAGGAACATACATGCCAACTTTCAAGTTGGTAGGCTTTAAGGTTCTGGAGACTTCATGATGAGCGAGTGGTATTTAGCTTATATATAATAGATATATATTAGATAGATAGATGATAGATGATAGATAGATAGATAGATAGATAGATAGATAGATAGATAGATAGATAGATGATAGATAGATAGATAGATAGATAGATAGATAGATAGATAGATAGATAGATTACTTGCCTGCAGGTATTTTAGACTGAACAAAGGTCCAACCTACCCAGTTTCTTATTTTTCCTTGTAACTTTGTATTTTGTCTCTTGTTGAGGATGAAATGTACCTGATAGAATATCTTCAGGGCACAATCTGGGATTGTAATGTATTCCAATCCATGTATCCAGGGGAGGGGTCTCCAAACTTGGCAAATTTAAGACTTGTAGATGTCAACTCCCAGAATTCTTCATCCAGCCATGAGGAAGACTTTAATAGCAGAAATCTTTAATATACTAGAACTCATTAAATGCATTCTTTTCCCCCATTCGAGTTATCATTCCAACCTTGGCAACTAGCAGAGTCCCATCATTCTCTGTTAGTGTGGAAAACAGGCATCAGACAAGTCCTCCAGATGTCTTTAAGTTGTCAGAATCCATAAATGAGGATCTTGTTTTCTTTCTGTAAAAAATTAACTGACAATGGAGAGGAAGGTGCAGTGGCCCAGCTGTTGGTATGTCATTCAAATTCCAAGATAGATTGAGGCAAAGTATCACACTGTAGCATCTGAAGTTCTCAAAGGAAAAGAAAAATGTAGCCTTTTCATTCTTTTACTTCAAATCCAGAGGAGTGATAAAGGAATGACAGTTGTATATCTGTAGAGAAGAGAGAAACACGAATTCAGCTCTCTGAATTCTGACCTCGTGCCTCTAATTTGGGATTAAGGGAATTGAAACCCAATACAACCAAAGGGAGCTAGTTTAGAAAAAAAGGGTTTATTACTCAAATTGGATAAGTCTGACAAAATGGGAATTCTACCAGAACAATCCTATTTTCTTTACTTTTTTTAATTATATTTTTTATTGAAGTTTAAAATTACAAAGATAAAAAGCTAATATAAACTGAGAAGAATATAAACAAAAAAAGTGCAAAAAGGGTGGGCAGGAAAAGGGGAAAATACATAAAAAGGAAAAATGTATGTATGTATGTATGTATGTATGTATGTATGTATGTATGTATGTATGTAACTTCCTCCTTCATCAAGACAAGTATAAACCTTTTTAATAGCTTAACACCTCTAATATTTTAACCCAAACTTTCCTCATCCCATATCTCATCTTTTTGAGATATCAGCAAATAATAAAACCTCATCTTTCAGTATATTTTAACTTTAAACAAGTAAATCCATTTCATAATTCTTTCTTGCACTTTACTCAACACTTTGTCATTTTCTATAAATCTCTTCTTCCCATGTCTTATCTCATATCTATCAACAAATCTTTAAAACCTCATCATTCAAACACAGTCAAGAAAAATTCAATTAAAAGGTACTAGAAACAACAAATTGAAACTATTAATATTTAAACCCTTCAACTGATGACCCAGAAATTAAGTTATTATCACCTTCTCTTCCAGAGGTGGGTTGCCAATTTTTCTACTACTGGTTCGGGTGTGAACCAGCATGCCCAGAAGCTTCCGGGCAGGTGGGCGGAGCCTTATGCTGCTGCTACTACCGGTTCACCTGATCCGGGCCAAACCAGGAACAACCCACTTCTGTTCTCTTCATCTCCTCTTAATTAAAATATCATAGCTTATAACTTTCCCTAAAAATATACCAAAACTCTCTTCTTCTATATCTTATCCATAAACAAAATTTAAAGCTTCATCATTCAGACCTAGCCAAGAAAAAACCATTAGAAGTCATCCCATCCCATTCATGTTGGAAGCACCAAGATACCTCCGGGTTGAAAGAATTAGCTGGTGACATCACCATTGTTCAGGGAGTGCCCGATTGAGGGGTCCTTTCATCTCCACAGTAATATACCTACTTGAAATTGCATGATTTTGAACTCCTAGATGGGCAGGAGCTGGAGCGAATGACAGGAGCTCACTCCATCATGTAGCAGCACTCAGGTCTCGAACACGGGTTTGCTGATTGTCAACCCAGCATCCTAAGCACATGAGACATGACACTCTGCATTAGAAGCTGTTAAAAAGAGAGAGAAACATATATAGTTTAACCTTGGTTAAATTGGCATCCTTTGGGAATCTAAGTTTTAACTTCAAGGTCTTGGTTATTCCTTTAACGCAGGGATGTCAACCTTGATTTCATTGAGGGCCGCATCAGGGTTGTGTTTGATCTTGGGGGGCTGGGGTGGGTGTGGTCGGGGTGGGCATGGCCAGTTTGACGTCATCCGTGTTGGGGGCACCTGTGGTAGCCCGAGTGCTCTTCCACTGAAAATGGGCTCCCAAACTCTGTTTTAGGCTGTGATAGCCTCCTGCGATCCTCTGCTAATGAAAACGAAGGTCAGGAGGCTGCGCACGGCCCTCCTGAGCTCCATTTTCACTGGCAGAGGCACCGTGGGGCGGTCCATCACTGTTTCCAGGGCCAGATCTAAGCACACTGCGGGCCACATCCAGCCCGCGAGCCTTGAGTTTTACATCCCTGCTTTAAGGCAATGTCCCCAAGTTAATTTTTTACTTATTTTGCTTTTCTCAGGAATTCCTTCATATATATTACACATCACTTTTGCGAATAGATTCATGTGTTCCTTTTAACTATTGAAATCTCCTCCAGATACATTTGTTGGTATTGTATAACATGTTTATAAATATTATTCGTATACACTATCAGTTTTAAATCGGTATTCTAGGCAGCCACATTCTCAGATATTTCTTCTATCTAGTATCTCATTTCTATTGTATTAGATAATCTAAAGACTAAATTCTGGGTACATTGCTGTGATACAGCCTCAAATTCTCCCAAAGTCAAAATATTTTTCTCCATCCTGTACTAGTGGGAGTTTTCCTTTAATTATAATCTTTAATTCTTTCTGGTTGCCTCTAGTAACCAGCCTTCAAGGTCTTCTCTTATCATGTTTTTCTCCCATCCAGAACATTTCCCAGGAAGAGATTTCTTAGATTTAAACTCATATCTTCATGTATTTTTAATAGGATTTTTAAACAAACTAGAAATATCTTTTGTAACTTTTCAAAGTCTTGTTTCCAGTCAATCAGTCCCCTTAGTCTGTTTAAAATCTTTTTAAAAATCAACATTCTAATCAGCCTTTTACTTACATAAGTCTTCTTCCCATGTGGATCAGAGGAAAATCACTCAATCTAATATTACTTGTCCTTCTCTGGAGGTTCTTATTGCCCCCAAACCAAAACAATTTATAAGTCATTTCCAATAAAACTGATTAAGAGGGGAGGTGGACAAATCCAGTATCCTTGTGAAATTTTCTGACTGCCGCTTGGGGGGCAATGTCTCTATTTATTCCCAGAGCTCTAAAACCCATTGAGACCACTACTTTATGATCCCATCACAGAGAGTGTCCATAAAGAGCCACTTGGGTGATCTCAAATCCTCCTCCAGAGAGGGATCTACTTTCCACTTGTCAGCTCTACTCAAAGCAAAATTGTCTTAGGTAAAGGTAAAGGTTCCCCTCGCACATATGTGCTAGTCGTTCCCAGCTCTAGGGGGCAGTGCTCATCTCTGTTTCAAAGCTGAAGAGCCAGCACTGTCTGAAGACATCTCCATGATCATGTGGCCAGCATGACTAAACACCAAAGGCACACGGAACACTGTTACCTTCCCACCAAAGGTGGCTCCTATTTTTCTACTTTCATTTTTACATGCTTTCAAACTGCTAGGTTGGCAAAAGCCGGGACAAGTCACGGGAGCTCACTCCATTATGTGGCACTAGGGATTCGAACGGCCGAACTGCCAAACTTTCTAATCGACAAGATCAGCATCTTAGCCAGTGAGCCACTCTACAACCACTGCTTTAATTCACCGTTATTCCCAGGAAATATCCACAATCCTGCTTTCTCGTTGCAGAATAAGGGAGTATTGTACTGCTTTCAAAGTCAGATGCATCACAGTTGTGCAGTGCTTCCTTTCTTAAATGTGTACTGTTGACATGGCTGCAATTTGCTAGAGTCCCTGTGTAGGCTTATGTCCCCATGTGCTTTAAATATTTGAGATTATTCTAGACTAGAATAATAGTATTGGAAGAGACGTTAGAGGTCTTCTGTTCCATTGCGATCGTGGGTGCACCTCGGTTCACCCACGTAACACCTATCCTCCGCGAGCTGCACTGGCTGCCTATTGGTCTCTGGATACGCTTCAAGGCACTAGTCATCACTTATAAAGCCCTTCATGGTATTGGACCTGGGTACTTGAGAGACCGCCTGCTGCCAATCACCTCCACTAGACCGATTAGATCCCACATATTAGGCCTCCTCCGAATTCCATCCACCGGCCAGTGTCGACTGGCGACTACCCGGAGGAGAGCCTTCTCTGTGGCTGCTCCGACCCTCTGGAACGAACTCCCCATGGAGATTCGAACCCTCACCACCCTCCAGGCCTTCCACAAAGCCCTTAAAACCTGGCTATTCCGACAGGCCTGGGGCTAAAGAGCTGTTGCCCCCGTCTCGAATGGTATGACTGTTGTGTGTTTTTAAATTATGCATTTATGTTTTGTTTTATTTTTTGTCTGTACCCCCTTCCCTGATCTGAATTGTGAGCCGCCCTGAGTCCCCTTCGGGGGAAAAGGGCAGCATACAAATATAATAAATCAATCAATCAATCATTGACTAGTTGTTCTCACTGCCAGGAAATTCTTGGGTCAGCTAGGTTTTGACCCTAGAGGTGAAAATAAATCAATTTATATCAGAATTGACAAAAATATACTATCTATAAACAACATAAAGACTTTGGGGCCTTTGGTTTCCATACATGGTTTGTCCTCATATACTTGTTTTGAGAAATGAAAATAGAATCAACCTTAGTCTTACACCAATATTATTAGTCAAACGTAAAGATTAAATATCTCCCATTGTAAAATGCAAGGGGGATGTTCATTGGTTTATTCTTTTTTTAGGTTGCTCCTTTATTATTTGACTGACATGTATATACAAATTGGTAAATAAACAAATGCAATTATACCATAAGATCTGTATTATTTTGTGTGTATGAAATCAGTGGTGGGATTCAGCCAGTTCGCTCCGGTTAACTCCTATCCCCCGCCCTGCTATCAAAGTTGATAGCACTGCGCTGCAATGGAGAAACGGGCAAGGGAGCAGCCGCTGCAAGGAAAGGAGAAGGCTGCTTTCCTTCTTTCTTCTCCCTGCTCCTCCTCCTTCCTTCGGGCTGGCCGCTCCCCATTTCTCCATTCAGTGCAGTGCCCAGGATCCACTTTGATAGTGGGGTGAGGGGGAAGGTAATTTAACAATTGATTCATCCAGGGTCAGGTTGGCCATCATGAGAGGCTCATCCCACATGTGCGGTGGAGCTGGAGGATGGGATGGGCCACACCTCCCACGACGGTCAAACTGACCCTGGGTGAACCGGTCATTAAATTATTTTAATCCCACCACTGGATAAAGTACAATTTAGAGTAAAATATGACAAAATGTAGTCTTGATACAGCTGAACTCACAAGCACAGGGCTTAGTGCAACTCTAAACAATATAGCCATCCGCATAGTAAATATGGTAACTATGATAAAGTATCTTGGGAATGGATGGATGTATCCTGTAGTAGCTGTGATGTTCCTGAGACTTATGAATGGTGCATTTCCAGGACTACAGAAATTGTCCTAATTCAACTAGAATTGCAGAGATTACAAAATTTATAGAGCCGAGGTGGCGCAGTGGTTAAATGCAGCACTGCAGGCTACTTCAGCTGACTGCAGTTCTGCAGTTCGGCTGTTCAAATCTCACCGGCTCAAGGTTGACTCAGCCTTCCATCCTTCCGAGGTGGGTAAAATGAGGACCCGGATTGTTGTTGGGGGCAATATGCTGACTCTGTAAACCGCTTAGAGAGGGCTGAAAGCCCTATGAAGCGGTATATAAGTCTGACTGCTATTGCTATTGCTATTGCTAAAATTACAAAAGGAAAGGGAAAGTAAAATGTGGTGCACTCTCTCATATCCATGTTTAGCTATTAAGGTAGAGTCACCTCTAGACGAGATGGGCAGCACACAAATAGATAATTATAATAAATATGATAATTTTGGGGGAAAGGATCATGTCATCAGAGGCGGGGAAATGTGTTTCTTCTTTGATTGCCCAACCCGAAGTTGGCCCAACAGCTTGACCGGATCACAAACTAGTAAAAATAGGAATGTGTCATATTAAATCCAATCCAGTTCAACTTCCAGTAATATGTTCAAGGCATCCCCCATAAAATCTAATAAGCAGCCTTTGTGTTGGACGGCAGTTATTTCACTGTGCCTTGTATCTAATTAAGGGCTCCTGATAACAGTATCTCAGTTTGTTTGGATAACTAATGAGAAAAAGAGTGCAGAGACAATTAGTACCCGTCATTCTTTCATGCAAATGAAAAATCCAACAGAATGATAGCCTTGAAAGGTACCCAATTAAAGCGCCACATTTAGCGGCTTTGAAAAAGGACTTTGGCTCGTGTCCTAAGATACAATTGGCTAAATGGGCAGTTTTGAACAGCGGGACTTGATGCTGCTTTTTCACTTGTGACCGCCATCTAAAAATTCTTACTGCCAAGCTGCTGTTCCTAAGGATCCCTTAGGAAGTTCTTTTCCCCCTAATGTTCAGTTCCATCCTGCCGTTTTGGAGCCTGAAAGCATTACTTACAGGTAGTCCTTGACTTATGACCACAATCAAGCCCAGAATTTATGTTGCTAAGGAAGTCAGTTTGTCAGGGTTCCAAGTAATAATCCCATAGATAGCAGAACTCCGAGTCCGGCAGATTCTTCAAAGAACAGTTTTATTGGAGATTGGCACAAACGGGTGAAAACCGACTCTGAAAGTTCCCGCAGCACCAGTTTTCATCTGATTAAAAAGTGAAAGTTCTCCCTTTCCCCAAACAATCAGTCACATTGTCCAACCAAGGTGCTATCAGGTTGCTTGGTTACTTCACTCCTCCTTTCTCCAGCCACTTGTTGGAACATCCTTGGTTCCCACAGGGAACTATTTTGTTTTTGCTACAACCCCCCCCCCCCCATCTAACTATGTCCCCCCCCTCCCTATTCCTTCTTCGCATTGGGGCAACCCTGAAGCCTCCAAAATGGCCCCAGCCAGGTTCGCTTCAGAGTTGACAAAGTTGTTAAGTGAGTTTTGTCCCATTTTACGACCTTTCCTGCCATGGTTAAGTGACCCACTGCCATTGTTAAGTTTGTAACATGGTTAAGGTAATCTGGCTTCATCATTGACTTTGCTTGTTAGAAGATCGCAAAAGATGATCGCATGATTTTGGGACACAGCAATGATCATAAATGTGAATCAGTTGCCAAACATCTGGATTTTGATCATGTGATCATAGGGATGCTGCAATGGTCATAAGTGTGAAAAATGGCTCCTTGTTTTCTCTGTACACTTTCTAGAGTCTGTTTGTGTGCTTATGTACTTGCAATACACATACACTAAGTTTGCAGTTGAGGATTTTTAAGACATTTCTGGTTGAACCTAGCTCAATATCTTCCACCATGTGTCCTTCAAAAGAAAGGTAAATCTTTCATAACACACACTAATCACAGAGAAAATTATGAAGATATACATTCCAATAATGGTTTTCTCTTAGCTTCGCTACCAGTTTGGAACTGGGAGCTTGCACGCGGCTCTTCTGCACATGCACATAACCTTCTGCGCATGCACAGAGTGTCTGTGATGACATCTGGGTGAGTGGGTGGAGCCTCCCGTCACTGCCACTACTGGTTCTCCTGAACCGGAGCGAACCAGGAGAATACCACCTCTGATACAATCCTTAACTTATATCACTCATGCTATATTTAAAGGCTAGCGCACGGATCATTTTGCTTGGGTGGCCTTGTGCATCATTTTAGAAGCTATGCAAATGCTACAGCAGCAGAGACTGACAAGAAAGCAGTGTGTAGCGCAGAGGATAAATTGATGTCACACGCTGCCATGGTTTTGTTGCCTCTGCATGAAATTTTAATGTAAAACAAGCAGTCCCTTGACGTTTCTCAGAAAACTGTCCCGTGGGCCTATTGATTCTTTGCACTTTAGTCTGAGTGCTCATTACCAACATTGCTTTATCAACATGAAGTCTCTTGTGCTCTCTAGAAATGAAGAACACAACAAATCCATGAAAACTTGGCTATATTAATGCTTGGTTTGAATAACAGATGACGATGCCATTAATTTATTGCAGTAGAGGCAATAGGGACTTTACCCTTATCAGCATCTTTATGGATTATTTCATTGTGATTTATACAAAGATGGATATAAGAGGAGAGCAGGCAGAACTGGAGGGTAGAGTGAAACATGTCATCAATTTAGAGTCCTTGCGTTGCCACAAGAGACCCAACTCCATCTCACCTTGAGTTCCACTGATTTTTATCTAGTGCCAGTTTAGTGCTGACCATTAATTGACCAGATTCTTGTGACTTCAAAAAATCCTTTGTGCTGCAACCTACACAAATGGTCCTAATTCTTTGGATCTGACTTTGCCTTTGTAGACCATCCAGAAGCTATGTTCCATGCAGAAAATAGGAGTCTACATGCTTGAAAGAGACAGTCATTAGAGGTTTTAATCTTTAAAGGCCTATGTAAGTCAGGACAAGCTTTTTCAGGTAAAGCTACACATCTGTTGAGGTCATTCCAGGAAGGAAAGCTTGGGGAATCTCCCAGTCATGAGATTGGAGGGTATCTAAAGTCCGTGGAAAACAGAGGTCTTCTGCCATGCATTTGAAGCCTAATGGTTATGAGTTGTGCAGTATCGTGTTTCTTTTATACAAATCTAGACAGAATACTAAAAAGCAGAGACATCATCCTGACAACAGAAGTATAGTATGTATAGTCAAGGCTATGGTTTTCCCAGTTGCAATGTATGGCTGTGAAAGTTGGACCATAAGAAAGGCTGAGCACCAAAGAATTTAGGCCTTTGAACTATGGTGTTGGAGAAGACTCCTGTGAGTCCCTTGGACTGCAAGATGATCAAACCGGTCAGTCCTAGAGAAAATCAACCCTGACTGCTCTTTAGAAGGCCAGATCCTGAAGTTGAAACTCAAATACTTTGGCCACCTAATGAGAAGGAAGGACTCACTGGAGAAGAGCCTCATGCTGGGAACGATTGAGGGCAAAAGAAGAAGGGGACAGCAGAGAATGGGGTGGCTGGATGGAGTCACTGAAGCTTGAATGCACTTCAGAAGATGAAGGCCTGGAGGAACATTCTCCATGGGGTCACAATAGGTTGGATACGACTTCGCGACTAACAACAACAAAAGTCCATTGAATGAGCTATCTCCAGAAATTCAGGTGGTGCTTAGAAAGACTTGAAAACAGAAGTCTTCTGCCATGCATTTGAAGCCTAACACTTATGAGTTGTGCAGAATTGTGTTTCTTTTATACTTTGCATTTCTTGCTGTTCTAATGTATTAGGTTTAATGTGAAGTCTAAGTAGGTAAGAAAACAGGTAAATTATTTTCTCTTCTTCTCTATTATTTCCATATCCATTGGTCTTTCACCACAGGTATTTTGAACGCTATCATTTGGGATACTTCAAGAGCTCAATGGCTTCTAATACTGGTCCACGAAAAGAGAAGCAAATCTCTTTTGACATAATCCTACTCACACAAAGTCGGCTTTTGAATTGGGCTAGTACAACTGTAAGATTGAGTTCACAAGAATTGTTAACCCCAATTATGAGCTTACCATTATCTGGGTTGTAAGAACTACTATTATACAAGAGACACATATTGGAATGTTCTGCATCTCTTTGTAGCCATCTAATGTAGTCCCAACGGTGCTTTTTTCTTCTTCAAGAGGCACCTGGACTTCCTCGTTTTTCTTTGAAGATGTTTCACTTTTCATCCAAGAAGCTTCTTCAGGTATGACTGGATGGGGGGCGGGAGGGGTATGAAAAGATGTATATTCCTTGCAAACAGCTGGTCATTTGCATCCTTTTAGAGAGTCCTTGAGGCCACCTGGAGGTTTGTCTATGTCCTCAGGGTCAACCTCCAGGTGGCCTCAATGACTCTCTAAAAGGATGCAAATGACTAGCTGTTTGCAAAGAATATATAAATCCTTCCATTCCCCATCATCTAGTCAAAGCTGAAGAAGCTTTTTGGATGAGAAGTGAAACGTCTTCAAAACAACAACAAGAAGAAATTCCAGTTGCCCCTCGGTGGGGAAAATTGCATTTTTGGGACAACCCTGATCTGGATGACTGAGAATCTCCTTAGACATCTAATGCAATGATTCTTAACCTCGGCTACTTTAACATGTGTACGGTGGTTGGTTATTTTTTAAAAAATTTGTCTTGTTCTGTATGTTCCCTTCCCCGTTTGAGTTGTTCGCCGCCCTGAGTCCCTGCAGGGAATAGGGCGGCATATAAATAAAACAAAACTTCAAACTTCAAACTTCCACTCCCAGAATTCCCCAGCCAACATACTGGCTGAGGAATTCTGGGAGTTGAAGTACATGCACTACATCTCAAAGTTGCTGAGGTTGAGAAACACTGATCTAAGGGCGAGCTAGATTCTGCAGGGGGAAGCAGACACAAGATGCCCAACAGAATAGCCAACAAAATCCTGTTCTGTATATACGACCACAATGTCTGTTGTTAAGTGAAACGTTTTAAATGAGTTTTGCCAAACCTTATTGAATAGATAACATTCCAAGTAGTTCTTGACTGATGACCACAGTAGAGTCCAAAATTTAGGTTGCTCTGCAAGGCAGCTGTTAAGTGAGTTTTGTCCCATTTTATGACCTTTCCTGCCACAGTTTGTAAGCAAATCGCTGCATTTAATGTTAGTAACCCAGTTGTTAAGTGAATCTGGCATCCCCACTGACTTTCAGAAGGTTACAAAAGCTGATCACAAAACCCCGGGAACTTACAACCATCCTAAATATGAGACAGTTGTCAAGCATCTGAATTTGATCACGTGACCATGGGAATCCTGCAAAGGGCATAACTGTGAAAAATGGTCCTAAATAATTTTTCCCAGTGCTGTTGTAACTTTGAACGGTCGCTAAATAGACAGTTATACGTCGAGAACGACCTGTCCTACTATTCTCGCCAATATGATTATTTTCAGATAGTATTGTGAAAACCTCAACAATACAGTACTGAGAGCCAACAAACTGTAGCTTTGAGCAGTGCAGGCTGCAACAATTCAGTCAGCCGCTAGATGGCAGCAGGTAGCCCTAGTTTCTTCCCATATGTTTAAGTGGGTTGACTCATTAAAATAGCAGCCTCTTTAATTTGAGCCTTAAACAGCTGCATCTCTTTCTTTCATGTTCTCTCAGGTGGCTGAGAAAAGGACCGCTGTGTTTGAAGAGGCGCTGGGCTTGTCTGCCCCCAAATTTCCCAGCATCGATTGCTTTCCATTAAAATGGATCGAGCCATTTCTCCTTTCTGTCATATTAAAATTATATTTCCTGCAGAAAATCATAGGTCTGTAACTTAGTGCGTTATGGAAAACTATTCTGTGGACTTCTTGGGGGCATCTTAATAAATCTATTCTTACATTCTCTTGTGAAGTTCTTTGAACACTCTTATGGTATATATAAAAGCTGTTATTGTACAGCTCAGCAAAACGAGGCACAAACCTCATGTCTGCAAAAATTCAAAAAATGCTGGCTGTAATTTTGGAAATCATTGGATGGTGCATAAACCCCCCCACCCCCCACCCCCAGGGCACAGCCCCTCCTCCGTCACCAAGCTTGCAATTAATCTTTTCAGTCCTGCAACAGCGCTGAATTGCGACAGGGATGGCTGGCTGGATTTTACTAACATCACACAGAAAGCTCTTCCAGATGGCTGGATCCAAATGATCAGAGTGGTGTTGCTAATTGGCAATCAAGCCATTAATTGGTTAATTATAGCAATTGATGGTCTCAGCACTGATTCCATCCAACAGTAGCAATACCGATAGTTTTTTTTTTCCCCCTTTTCTTTTCCCTTCCCATATTGGTAATTCTGAGAGGGATCTGGTTTCTGAAAACAAGAGAGTTAAAATATCATGTTTTCCTGAAAATAAGACAGGGTCTTATTTTCTTTTGACCCCCAAAATAAGCACTTAGCCTTATTTTTGGGGAAGTCTTATTATTTTTGAGGTGCAGGAGGTGACAAGTGTAGTCACCTTATGGCTGCTGCTGTGTTGCAATATTTTAAGGGAGGGCTTATTTTGGGGGGAGGGCTTATTTTAGCACATGCGCTCAAAAGCCCGATTGGGTTTATTATCCGGGGAGGTCTTATTTTCTGGGAAACAGGGTAGTTGTTATTGTTCATTCGATTTGAAGTAGGAAACAACCTTTTTTTTTTGTTCTGGTTAAGGGGTGCTTAATAGTGAGCAGAAAGAAAGATAGAATATGGAGAAGACATAAGACAGATGGCTGGTGAATCCTTCTTGCTGAGGCTGAAAATCAAAGGTCGATTTCAGCTGATAGATTCAAAATTTCCTTCACACAGAATTCAACCAGAGGTGGTAGTCTGTTGGTTCGAACCGGTTTGCCTGAACCAGTAGTGGAAATTGCAGGTGTCCCTGCCCACTAACCCCAGCTCTATGGCATCCCATTTAGGCCCCTTTTTAAGCCAAAGTGCATGCATGGAACACTGAGCACATACGTGGACGGGGCACATGTGAGCTCACATTCGCAAACCAGTAAGGAAGGTAAGTGAATACCATCCCTGAATTCAACCTTATTTCCCTGAGAAGCTAACATTCCCCCCACTCTTCCTTCACCGTGGAGAATACTAAGGCAGGTGGAAGCCCACCGTAACGTGTAATATTCTGTGCAGACCAGGGAAAACTTGACTATTTGAAGATAGCAATAGCAATAGCAGTTAGACTTATATACTGCTTCATAGGGCTTTCAGCCACCTCTAAGCGATTTAGAGAGTTAGCATATCGCCCCTACAATCTGGGTCCTCATTTTACCCACCTCGGAAGGATGGAAGGCTGAGTCAACCCTGAGCCAATGAGATTTGAACCACTGAACTGCAGATAGCAGTCAGCTGAATTGGCCTGCAGTACTGCACTCTACCCACTGCACCACCTCTGCTCTACAAGATGATGTATATAAAGTATGTGTATAATGTAGGACTTTGGAATGAGTGGAATTGCAGGACAAAACCTCCATTCTGTGGAGGATATGTGCTTTGCATGAAGAAGGTCTGAAGTTCAAAGCATAGTATCTTCAATCGGAAAAGAATCAGGAAAGTGACAAGGAGGCAGAGTTATACCTGTAATGTAATGGTTTGTGGCCAGGGGTGGGTTCCGGCTGGCTTTCCTGCCGGTTTGCTCATGTGCACACTTTGGGCATGTGCGCACTGAATGCATGCTGTGCATGCATGCACAGTTCAATTAAACTTGTTCTGCACATGAGCAGAACTTAAAAACAAGATGGCGGTGCCAACGGCGGTAACCAGAGGCACAATTTGGGTGTGTGGCAGGCCCTGGTCACTGCTGGTTCCAGCGACCCAAGCCATCATACCACTACCGGTTTGGCCGAACCGAGCTGAACCGGTAGGAACCCATGTCTGTATGTGGCGCAGTTGGTATAATGCAGTATTGCAGGCTGGGGGTGCAGTGATTAGAATGCGGAACTGCAGGCTAACTCTGTCCAATGCCAGGAGTTTGATCCTGACTGGCTCAAGGTTGACTTCCCCTTCCATCCTTCTGAGGTAGGTAAAATGAGGACCCAGATGGTTGTGGACAATATGCTGACTCTGCAAACTGCTTATAGAGGGCTGTAAAAGACTGTGAAGTGGTAGTCTGAGTGCTATTGCTATGTGAGAATGATCTCGAAATATGAGGCCATGAGATGCTGCTCAGGGACAATCAGATAGCAACAGCAATAGTGCTTAGACTTATAGCAACAGCAATAGCAGTTAGACTTATATACCGCTTCATAGGGCTTTCAGCCCTCTCTAAGCAGTTTACAGAGTCAGCACATTGCCCCCACAGTCTGGGTCCTCATTTCACCCACCTCGGAAGGATGGAAGGCTGAGTCAACCTTGAGCCGGTGAGATTAGAACCGCTGAACTGCAGGTAACAGTCAGCTGAAGTGGCCTGCAGTACTGCACCCTAACCACTGCGCCACCTCAGCTCTTATAAAGCACTTTACAGGTTTAAAGCCTCCGCAGGCCTCTGGTGGACCACAACATTCAAAAAGTAGACCATCCCAAAATAAAACTGAAATTTAAATTATAATCGAATGATTAAATGTTATTAATGGGATCATCCTATGTATCTATTAATTTTCTTTTTGCCAGATTAAAAAAAAAACAGCATTCAGAGGATACCCTGAAGGCTTCAAAGGGTTATATTTAATACTTATCCCTCAGTTAATGCACAGTTTGGATATTTGTTTTCATTCTTTATTAGTTCAATTTATGTACTCAGCACTCAGTGCATAATGAAATGGATGATTCTGCAGAAAGGGGGCAAAATGATCTAACTCAGTCTAAGGTTAAACTAAATATAGCTTCCAAACCCAAAGTGATTTTTATATTTTATCTAATAGAGCTGGTTAGCTTGTTTTAAAGTTAGTTCTAGGCCAATTCATGGCTCCCATGAGACCTCATTGATTGAGTGATTGTTCATTGTTTGAAATGTTGGTTAACATTGGCTACAATTATTTCCAGGCGGAAAAAAATACCCTGCAATTTCTTCACAGCTATTCCCATTATATGAAAAGAGTGTTTGCTTTAGGTAAAGGTTCCCCTCGCACACATGTGCTAGTCGTTTCTGGCTCTAGGGGGCGGTGCTCATCGTTTCAAAGCCGAAGAGCCAGCGCTATCCGAAGACGTCTGTCAGCTTCTGCTTTGCTGCTGCTTCAGCTGCCATGAAACGGGAAGGGGGGGGCTTGTTGTGGGAGGGTTTTAATTGATGTGCTGGAGGTCTGCTGACGGAATGTTCCAGGGTGTTCCAGTCGTCGGGGTGTACGCATGCGTACGTGTTTCCCGCCTACATCAACGGCCTTCACATTCCATCTTGGCCTGTCTTTTTGAAGTTATCTCACACCTGACATTTGAGGGACTTATGATTGGACTGGAGCTTTGATCCTGTGGGGGGGGAACGGGCTATGCTATATATCAATTGCTTTCGCGCCATATTATTCAGATCTTGCTTCACTACTGCTCGCTTACCATTTATAATTAGTAAAAGTACTTTGGATTTCCAACCCATGGAGTCTCTTGGTCTTCTTTCCTAATTATGGAATGGAGTGGGGCCTGACAAGAAGCAAGATCTCAGTAATATCCCTTTCCAGGAGATTTACGTCTACCGAGAAGGGACATAATGTCTTCTCCGACCAGAGAGGAGGAAGGCGCCGTTGGAGGGATGGACTCCAGTGAACTGGGACCTCCCGACCTTTCTTTACACCAGCCCAGCCCGTCTGACCGACCTCTGCACGAAGATTTATGTCAACTGCAAATTTCCAGTCAGCCTGAGCCTTCCCCCCTGCCCCGGTGGTCAACTTCAGTGGGGCAAAGAGAAATAGAGACAAGTTGGAATGCTGGTCTCACCCAGAGACCACCTCAACAAACTTCGCTGGAGCCAGGGGCCGTGAGAAAACCTCAGGGGGGCGAATTTCCTGACTATTGGAGCCAAAGAGGCGATGAAGCGGAATGGAGAAATTATCAGCACCAGGGCCCCGTGAGAAAACCACAGCGGAGTGAGTTACCTGATTATTGGGGTCAAACATTTTTGGAGGACAGGAGGGGGGAGGAGGAAAGAGACTGGAGAAGTTGGCAACGTCACCCACGCCAGGATTCTCCCCCACCCCCCCCTCGGCCTGCATCACCCCCTGCGGCTAGAGGTTTTGCTGATCAAAGGGGACCTCCCCCCCCACGCCCCACCTCGAAGACATCGAATGGCTAAAATTCCTCCCTTGCCGGTGCGTTTTGATGGTTCTTCCACCAACCTTCCCTCTTTTCTTATGCAAGTTTTTAACTACATGGAAATTTATGGGCGGGACTTTGAATCTGATACTTTAAGGGTCAGAATGGTTCTTTTATCTTTGGATGGTGAAGCGGCCACGTGGTCGACTGCTCTGCATATGTCTGGTTCTCCCCTCTTGGGGAATTTCAACCGTTTTATGGCGGCTTTCCGCCAACGTTTTGATGACCCGTTGACCGAGAAGCGGAACAAATTAAAGTTTTTAACCTTTGACCAAGACGATAGACCTGTGGCCCAATACATCCAGGAGTTTCAATGTCTGTCTCAGTATATGAGAGGCTGGGGGGAGGATGCGCTTCTGGACAGATTTGCTGAAGGCTTAAACGCTGACATTTATCAACAATGTGTCAATCGTAACCTGCCGAGGCGTTTAATCACTTGGTTCGAACATGCTGCTGACGCTGAGCTTGATTTAATTCGTCTGCGCTATGCCACTGAAGAAAGAAGGAAGCGAAAAGAAAGAGCTGCCAAGTCCCTCCCCCCTCCTGCTACTCAAGCGCTTCCCAAACGCCGGGGCGACGCGAGGGAGCCCCCTTCTGGCTCCTCCAGACCTTTAACATGTTTTCGCTGTGGCAAGCTTGGGCATACCGCCCCCCTCTGTCGGGCGAGATCACCCCTCTCCACCCAACCCCCTCCCAGACGGGAGGAGAAGCCTGCAAGAGGCCCTGGAAAGAAAAAGAGGGAAACAGCTTTCGCAGGAGAAACCAACCCCCCTCCTCTTGCCCAACCATTGAAGGATGACGCGGATGCTAACTCCTCTTCTTCTGATGACTCGGATGACGACGCTTCACCTAACTGGGTGAGTTCAAACAAGGGGCCCCTTCTACTCCCTATTGAATTAAAGGTTCCTTCTGAGGGAACTACTGCCACCCTCCTGGCATTACTGGACTCCGGCTGTTCCCGGTCCATGATCAACCCAGCCATGGTTGAAAAATTAGGCTTCAAATTGCGAACTTTAAAAACCCCTCTTGTGTTTTGCCAGATAGACGGATCTGTTGCGGGGGGGGGGGCTGCCCATTTTTTTACTGAGCCTTTGGAAATGAAATTGGGGACCCACACTGAATTGATCTCTTTTGTGGTCGCGCCTGGCATGGACAGACCACTTATTTTGGGCATCCCATGGCTCCGGAAATGGAACCCTCACATTAACTGGCGGACAGGCCGCTTGCGGATTCGCTCCAAGGTACCTCCAGTGGGGGAGGGCTCTCCAAGCCAACCTGCAGTCACTGACGTTCCTGAGGTGGCCGCTAGGGGGCAGGAGAGGATTGCAGGAGAGGAGAGAATTCCGAAAGAATATTTGGATCTTAAAGAAGTCTTTAGCGAGCAATCTTCGGACATTCTACCCCCCCACAGGCCTACTGACTGCTCCATTGACATTTTGCCCGGAGTCAAACTCCCTAAACCCCGCATTTACTCCATGTCACCCAGGGAAATGGAGGAGATGCGTTCTTTCATTGACAAAAATTTGAAACGTGGTTTCATTGAACCGGCCCGGCCCAAGGTGGCGGCCCCTGTGCTATTTCGTGAAAAGAAAGATGGGTCTCTTCGTTTGTGTTGCGACTTCAGAAATCTTAACGCCATCTGTTCTCAGAACCTCTACCCACTCCCCTTGATGAAGGACTTATTGGCGCAACTGGGGAAGGGCCGCATCTTCACTAAATTGGACCTGCGTGAAGCTTACTATAGGGTGCGCATTAAGGAGGGGGACGAATGGAAGACCGCCTTTAACTGCCCTCTTGGTTGTTTCCAGTTCCGAGTTATGCCTTTTGGCCTACAAGGGGCCCCTGCTGTATTCATGCAATTTATTAATGAGATCCTACACGATCATCTCTATAAGGGCGTTATCGTATATCTGGATGATATCCTCATTTATACCCGCAATTACGACCACCACGTCAATCTGGTACGCACTGTTTTGAAAAAACTCCGGGCTGCCAACTTGTATGCCAAATTGTCTAAGTGTGAATTTCACCAATCTACTATTGATTATCTGGGCTACCGTATCTCCCCTCATGGCATTGAGATGGATCCTGAGAAGGTGAAGGCGGTCACTGAATGGGACGCTCCCAAAACTCGTAAGCAACTGCAACAATTTTTGGGTTTCGCTAATTTCTACCGTCAATTTATTCCCTCTTTTGCCGACATTGCTCTCCCTATTACGAATTTGCTCAAGACTAGGGGCGACCCGAAACCTAAACCCAGTAAGCCGTTGGACTGGACCATGGAATGCCAGGCGGCGTTTGAAAAGCTTAAACGCCTTTTTGCCGCTGAACCCGTTCTTAAACATCCTGACCTCAACCACCCCTTCGTTGTGCAAGCTGATGCCAGTGATGTCGCGGTTGGAGCAGTTCTGCTACAAGCAAATGATCAAGGTACCTTACAGCCTTGCGCGTACACCTCACGTAAACTCACTGACACGGAACGACGCTGGGCGGTCTGGGAGAAGGAGGCGTTTGCAGTTCGTTGGGCTCTCGCTACTTGGCGCCACTTCCTTGAAGGCTCTAAACACCCTTTTGAAGTGTGGACTGACCACAAAAATTTGGAAGCATTGCGCACACCTCGCCGTCTCTCCCCAAAGCAGATGCGTTGGGCCCAATATTTCAACCGTTTCAATTTCACGCTGAAGTATATCCCGGGCGGGAAGAATTTTATGGCCGATGCTTTATCCCGGTTACCTCAGTATAATTGTTCCAAGCTAAGTATCGTCCAACCGCTCTTGGCGGCTCCGGTGCTCACGCGTCGCCAGGCCAAGGCCCAACAGGACGTACCTCACGACCTGCTTTCTGACCTCAAAGCAGCTCTTCCGCAGGACGACTGGTTCCTCAACCATCGGGACGACTGCACTATGAGGGACGATCTGCCATGGATTGGAGCTAAACTGTACATCCCCGCTGCCCTACGTCTGGTGGTCCTTCGTCGCGCTCATGACTCCAGGATGGCGGGTCATTTTGGATTCGTGAAAACTTTGCACCTCGTTAACAGACAATTCTGGTGGCCCTCTTTAAAAAAGGACATTGAACTTTATGTTTCCAGTTGCCCGGTTTGCGCCACCGCCAAGAAACCTCCGGGGAAACCACACGGATTTCTGCAGTCCGTCGCCCGCCCCGTTGCCCCGTGGAAGGAAATTTCTATGGACTTTATTGTGGACCTTCCCGAGAGCCAGGGGCACACAGTCATCTGGGTGGTTACTGATTTGTTCTCCAAACAAGTTCATTTCGTGCCGTGCCACAAGATTCCTTCTGCCAAGGCCTTGGCTAAACTCTTCCTTTCCCATATATACCGTTTGCATGGCGTTCCCGACCGTATTGTCTCCGATCGTGGGGTCCAATTCACGTCCAAGTTTTGGAAAGAGTTCCTCACACGTATTGGCTCCGCCCAAGGCCTTAGCTCCGCCTACCATCCTCAGACTAATGGCGGCTGTGAACGTACTAATTCCGTCCTTGAACAATATTTACGTTGTTTCATCAATTATCAACAGGACGATTGGGTGGACTTGTTACCACACGCTGAAGTGGCCTATAACAATTCGGTTCATTCCAGCACTGGTTTCACCCCTTTCCGGGTAGTTTACGGCCAGGATTTTGTTCCTATCCCCGAACTGCCTGCGGCCCAGCCTCAGGTTCCCTCCGTGGCGGACTGGAGTGAACGTCTCAGTCGCCTTTGGCCCCTCACTCGTTCCACCTTGGACGCGGCCCACAAGGCTCACAAGAAACAGGCTGATAGGAAACGCTCTCAGCCTTATGAGTACCACGTTGGTGATTTGGTGTATTTGTCCACTAAATTCTTGCATACCACGCAAAAGTCGAAGAAATTGGGTCCCAAGTATGTTGGCCCTTTTCCCATTTTGAAAGTCATTAATCCTGTTTCTGTTCGTTTGCAATTGCCCAAACATCTTAGCCGGATCCATCCTGTGTTCCATATCAACCTTATCAAGCCCGTTCGGACGTCTGACCTGCGGCCTGCAGCTGACCCTCCACCTGCTCCGTTGCTTGTTGATGGGGAACATCATTTTGAGGTCCGGGACATTTTGGATTCCCGCAAGCACCGCAATCGCGTGCAATACCTTGTAGCTTGGAAACATTTTCCCCCCTCCCACACGGAATGGGTTGATAAGTCCCACGTGCGTGCTCCCCGCTTGCTCCGGAAGTTTTATGCTGCTTATCCCGACAAGCCTTGACTTTTCTCCTTTCCCTCTCTTGTTTGTTTGTTGTTTGTCTGTTTTGTGTGTTTTGTTTGTTTTTTTTTCCAGGCCTGACAGCCTTTTTTCCGGGGGACGGCCGGATGTCAGCTTCTGCTTTGCTGCTGCTTCAGCTGCCATGAAACGGGAAGGGGGGGGCTTGTTGTGGGAGGGTTTTAATTGATGTGCTGGAGGTCTGCTGACGGAATGTTCCAGGGTGTTCCAGTCGTCGGGGTGTACGCATGCGTACGTGTTTCCCGCCTACATCAACGGCCTTCACATTCCATCTTGGCCTGTCTTTTTGAAGTTATCTCACACCTGACATTTGAGGGACTTATGATTGGACTGGAGCTTTGATCCTGTGGGGGGGGAACGGGCTATGCTATATATCAATTGCTTTCGCGCCATATTATTCAGATCTTGCTTCACTACTGCTCGCTTACCATTTATAATTAGTAAAAGTACTTTGGATTTCCAACCCATGGAGTCTCTTGGTCTTCTTTCCTAATTATGGAATGGAGTGGGGCCTGACAACGTCTCCGTGATCATGTGGCCAGCATGACTAAATGCCAAAGGTGCACGGAACACGGTTACCTTCCCACCAAAGGTGGTTCCTATTTTTCTACTTTTTTTACATGCTTTCAAACTGCTAGGTTGGCAGAAGCTGGGACAAGTAACAGGAGCTCACTCCATTACGTGGTGCTAGTGATTCGAACCGCCGAACTGCCGACCGTTCTGGGTGACAAGCTCAGTGCCTTAGCAGTGAGCCACTGTGTCCATTTGCTTTAGAAAAAAAAAGTTTGGCAATATTTACCTAGATGAAACATAGTGACTTTGAATTGATAGGGATGAAGACCAGCCAAGGATGTCCAAGACAGCCTTATCTTTCACTGAGCAATCCAGTATCTGTTGTTCTGTAGCTTACAACCATCCCTCAATCTCATGGAAGACATCAAACCTTGACACACATACACCCAGTGATGCCCCTTTTTGTTGAAAAGGTGACACTTTGGCATTGAAGTGTTGAAGAATCTCACCTTCTCCAGGAGAAATTCAGAGAAACCATCTATCCAATTTCTCTAAATGAATATGGGGGACACCATGTCTGGCCAAGCAATTCTATTTAAAATATACAGAGAACATAAAAACATATAGAGATATATCAAGTAGTTGACATGCATACATATGTTATGCCAAGTGGTTGGTTGGACTGTTATCACTGGGGGCATGAGGGTTTATTGGCTTTTATATCAGGATTTTATTTCTGTAAGCCACCCAGAGTCATTGTCAGTGAGTTGGGCAACCATATAAATTTTCTAAATAAAAATGAATAGAGTAGGGTAGAGTAAGAATAGAAGTAGAAGTAGGAGTAGAGTAGAACACAATACAACACAAGAGAATACAATAGTTTCATTATATCCAATCTTACTTAGAAATCTTTCTGGCAAAGAATTCTTCAAAAATCTATTAAGATGTATATAATATCTCTACTTTCCTTGAGCAGATCTAAGTAGGATAAGCATTCAGTCTATGCTTTCTATCAGGAAGGGCAAACCGCAAACATTACAAAGCAAGAATACAATTCTGGCACATTGACTCGGGATTTTTTTCCCTGGCAATTCAATTGGATGGTGGGGAGGAGAGGGAGAGAGATGGAGAGAGGGGGGAGGGAGAGAGGGAGAGAGATGGAGAGAGTGGGGAGAGAGAGATGGAGAAAGGGGAGAAAGGGAGGGAGGGAGGGAAAGAGGGAGAGAGAGAGAGAGAGATGGGGAGGGTGGGAGAGAGAGAGAGGTCACAAACCCATACAATTTCCATACCAATTAGTAAATTGTTGGGAAAGATCAATGCCAGGGAAATGAACTCACCCAGGAAGGATTTTCAAAGAGTCATGCTCACATTGGAGAGACAAGTGCATGCTGTAGCCTTAAAGATTAATCTACTTGGCCTAGTGAGTGTAATTTAATAAGGTATGTCACAGATCCATTTAACATCTGCATGTTTGGGGAACAATAGCTTGTCTGGCTCATCCATTAATAATACATACCAGGTAAACAGAGCACTGATTAAAAGAGTGTTATTAAGCCTTCCTAAAGCCAACAGCTCTCCAGATGCTCTTTTACCCATTGCCATTTTTATATCTATATCTGCATGCCCATATTTCGAATGCTGTGAACCAGTCCGATAATGCCAAGGAAATAAAAGGGCTGAGAAAAAATTGGACAGGGATAAGCAATTCAGTCAAGGGCTTGCAATGTGAAAATCAAGGAAAGACAAAGGAGTTTCATTTATTTTTACTTACCAAAAAGGGAGATAGGGAAGACATGTTTATATAGATTTCCCCAACCTGCCATCCAAATGGAGTAGATTACAGTTCTGGAAGCTAAAGTCCCAACATGGTCCAAGACTGGGAAGGCTAGCAGTCAGAAGACATGATGAAAATTCCTTAATTTCACAGCACATGGACAGATTTAACCACAATTTCATTGGGAAACTGTGAGCATCCTAGACCAAGCCATGTCCAAAAAATGCTAGTGAATTCTGGGAAACCTGGCACTTGGACAAATCTGTCATCAACAGGCACATAGATGTAGACAATAACTACATGCCATTCAAAAGAGAGAATCAAAATGGAAACAAAAGGACCCAAACACTTCCTCACCAGCAATCAACACCTTGATAAGAAGAGCTTTACACCAAGGTTAACATTAGATTAATAGAATTATTTATTAGCCAAGTGTTATTGGATACACAAGGAATTTGTCTTTGATGCATATGCTCTCAGTCTACATAAGGAGAATAAAATACATTCATCAAGAATGAAAAGATGCAATGCATAGTGATAGTCAAGGTTACTAATAAGCTATCAAATCGTACTAGGAAACAAATAAAAAAAATATAAATTGAAAGATATAAGCAACATGGTTATAGTCATAAGTGGGGAGAGATAGATACTAGGAAGGAAGAGAAGAATACTAATAATACATTCTTAGTAAATTATTGACAGTGTTGTGAGAATTAGTTGTTAAGCAGAGTGATGGCATTCAGAAAAAAAAGGTCCTTGTGTCTAGTTGTTCTGGTGTGCAGTGCCACACCAGAACCAAGTCAAATCAAGAAGTAAACAAATCAAGTCAAGAAGTAAGCAACAGCCCAGTAGAGGAACAAGCAATTCACACAAATAAGCTAACAGCAAACAATAGCCTAATTAAGGAATAACTTAAGATTGGACATGGTATAGGGTTTCTTGCCTGAGAAAGAAGACTAGAAGACTAGAAGACCTAGTCTAGAAGACTAGAAGACCTCCAAGGTCCCTTCCAACTCTTTTATTCTATTCTATCCATAAGAACTCTTCCACCAGGGGTAACATTCAGCAGGTTCTGACAGGTTCTGAAGAACCAGTAGCGGAAATTTGGAGTAATTTGGAGAACTGGGAAATACCACCTCTGGCTGGCCCCAGAATGGGGTGGGAATGGGAATTTTGCACTATTCTTCCCCTGGAGTAGGATGGGAATGGAGATTTTACAGTATCCTTGCCCTGCCACATCCGCAAAGCCATGCCCACAGAACCGGTAGTAAAAAAAAAAATTGAATTTCACCACTGTCTTCCACCAACATTAATAGGGCAAGCCACTAGAATATAAAAAGAGAACAAATCTCACTCCCTTCTAGCACTACTGATGTTACCTTCTTTGGTGGTGAAACATCTGCAAGAAAACAACGAAGCTCAGAGAGGACCAAGGACTCTATAGCTCAACCCTAAGCTATATAAATTATCTTTGCTCTAAGTCAGCCTTCAAAGTCAGAGAATGCGTTTGGATCATTGACTAAAGTAATAGAAGTCAAAACAGAAATAATAAGAATGTAGATGTATCATGAAAAACTGGAGCCTCACAGTTATTGCCAGATGAAAATTGACAACATCAGATGAAATGCCAGAGATGTTGCAGATTTCATCCTTTCGTCTTTCTTCTCCCCTGGAGTGTATTTCACTTCTCCTCCCCCTGTTCATCTCCTTCTCACTTAGCATTGTTTCAATGCAGCTTGGTCACCATGTTCATAAATTCTGTGATTGCCGAGATCTGGAATGCTGATGTGCTGAAGAATCTCTATGGAGTGAATTATAAAACTGGACAGATTTAGACTTAGCAAAAAAAAATTATTATGGAAATAAATTCAGTCCACTGACTCAGTGTCTTTGCAGGCTTAAAATATTTCAATGTCATAAAACTTTCAAAATACCAAAGCTCCGGGAATATGAGATGAATTTTGCTTAAACAGCTTTGTTGCTGCCTGCTCCACCATCTCCACCCTGATTTGTTGTGTTAAAAGATACAAACTGCTAGTCACTCATCGTTTCCTTAGCTGTCAAGGAGAGGAGAGACCAATGTTTTCTTGGAGATGATGAAGCTCATAATTGGATAAACAATGCATCATCAAAATGCCACAAGCAACTGACAACACACATCCTTTTTTTGCATACTTTCCAGGAAGGAAGCCTAAGCTTACTAAGTCTATCAAGATGAGTAGCTCAGTTTAGTAAATTATTCCATTTGACAACATAGAGATTAATTGTGATATTATGCCAGCAATCTAGTTTCTCTTCCTAAGTCATATTTCTGTGTTAGGGACAAGCAGATCCCCATCCTTAGACTGCAGATGACATTGGAACTGATTTCATCCAATATTTGGCTAAGATTTTGAAACTTTGAAACATTCACGTTTGGTTCAAAAACCTGATGTCTGCTCTTTCATTCAAAAAACTGTTTCCATCTACCATATTTTTGGGAGTAAAAGATGCACCTTTTACACTCAAAAAAGAGGCTGAAAATCTGGATGCGTTTTATACACTGAATTTTGCCTCCTGAAACCCTGCCCCCTTTGCAAAAATGGCCATGCATAGCCTTTAGGAGGCTTCCAGAGTTCTCCTGGCGGCTGGGGAGGGCAAAAATGAGCGAAAAATATATGGAATATATGCAATATATGGCTGTGAAAGTTGGACCATAAGAAAGGCTGAGCACTCAAGTATGGAAGCCTTTGAACTATGGTGCTGGAGAAGACTCCTGGGAGTCCCTTGGATTGCAAGGCCATCCAAACGGTCAGTCCTAGAGGAGATCAACCTTGACTGCTCTTTAGAAGGCCAGATCCAGAAGAGGAAACTCAAGTACTTTGGCCATCTAATGAGAAGGAAGGACTCACTGGAGAAGAGCCTCATGCTGGGAAAGATGGAGAGCAAAAGGAGAAGGGGACAACAGAGAATGAGGTGGCTGGATGGAGTCACCGAAGCAGTCGGCGTGAGCTTCAATGGACTCCGGAGGATGGTAGAGGACAGGAAGGCTTAGGGGAATGTTGTCCATGGGATCACAAGGACACGACTTCGCAACCAACAACAATAATTAAAAACAGAAGATTAGATATGTTTCTAAGTGATTTATGATTGCTTGGACTCATATGTCTTGATCATTTGTCTACAGAGATTCCCAGTCATCCAGGTCATGGTTGTCCCAAAGGTGCTTTTTCAAAAGGCAACTGGACTTTGATTTTTCCTTAAAGATATTTTGCTTCTCAACCAAGAAGCTTCTTTAGTCAAAATTGAAGAAGCTTCTTGGATGAGAAGCAAAATGTCTTCAAAAAAAGATAAACCCAGTTACCCTTTGAAAAAGCACTTTTGGGTCTTGGTTATCTGAGTCACAGAAATTCCATGTTCCTTGGAATCTTTGCCATCATAAAAAAAACTGGATTGTGCAAATCATAGTTATCCTTTTTTTTTCAGTCATTATTCCTTATCTGTTTTGATGGGAATAATAACATCCCACATTGTTAAGTTGTGGAAATAAATGAGATAAAGGAAGTGAAATATTATGTGCACAGACAGTGCTATATCACTAACAAGACTGATAGGTATAAATGCCTGAGTGAACAAATCTTTCTTGCTCAAATGTTCTGTCACACTCTATGAGAAATTAATGCAAGCTCTGAATTATTATTTTTTAAATTAAACCAAACCAGAGGCAAAGGTTTGCCGAGGAAATGAATAATACTGCATCATATCCAATATATTCTTATAAAACTCTGGATGTACTCTGATTCATTCAGAAGTGAACTGATGAAAGTTATAATGCATGTCTAGGTTAGGAGAAAAGGTTATTTTGTGATTGACGGGAAAAATAATCAACAAAGAATAAATGTCTGACTAGAGATTATACAGAATGCATATTTGTTCTTATTTTTCTTGGAGCTGTCCTTGGTGCTCTCTGAGCTTGAATGTTTTATTACAGAGGTTTTATTATCCAAACTAAGTAATATCATTAGTTACCTAGTTTGGACAATGAAACATCAGCAAGAAAACAACCAAGCTCAGAGAGCACCAAGGACCCCTAAGCTACAAATATTCTCCTTTATTGGTACCACATGTGGGCATCAAAAGCTTCAGAGAGCATGCAAATCGGGAAAAAAATTGCCTGCAGGCCAGAGGTGGCGTTCAGCCGGTTTGCACTGGTTCGCACGAACCGGTAGTGGAAATTTGGCATGGGTCGCTGAACTGGTAGTGACTGCTGGCTGGCCATGCCCCCAAACTAGTTGTCTGGTTGCTGCTCGCTCGCTCAGCCCACCCGTCCGCTCACCCAGACTTGCAAGGCAATGGGATACATATGTGCGAAAAGCAGGGAGGCAATGACAACGGCTTTTTCGGCAACCTCCAGTACTTTTTGGCAGCCTACAACCAGCTGCCAAAGCCACAAAGAAACTTTCAAAGAGGAGGCAGCTGGGAGACTTCTTTGCCAGTCACTTCCCATCAGCTGGCTGGCTGGGGACTGCTGAAAACTACTGGAGGTCAGCTTGCCTTCTGGAGTCTGGACTAGCTGTCACAGGAGGAAGGTAAGCAGTCTGAACAAAGAGGTGGGGGGGAAGTGGGGCTAGGGCCGGGGCTGCTAACAGAGTGAAACAGGGTGATACATGCGACTGATGAATGGAGGGAAGAGCAGCATGCAAGTCCTACCTTTTTCTGTGGGCGTGGCTTGGTGGTGGTGGGTCATGTGACTGAATGGGCATGGGTGTGAGTGATGTCAAGCTGGCCATGCCCACTCAGTCACAGTACCCCATCCACCTAGCCACACCCACCTAATCGGCAGCGAACAATTATGAAACCCACTACTGCTGCAGGCCCATTTCCACCACTAGCACGGATGATGTTTGGGTAATGAAACTTCTGCAAAAAAAAAAAAAAAAACAAGCTCAGAGAGCACCAAGGATCTTCATTTCAACCTTGAGATACAAATATTTACTTTTTATTGGTAATTTTTCTTTTAAAGACATGACTGCCTAAACCAAATCACATGAACAACATCTCCCTCACCCCAAAATTGTGAGAGCTTCCACAAAAACCCTAACTCCTAAGCCTGAGAAATCAGGATATTTGTGTGTATTTCCGCCATTTTAAGACATCCGCCAAAGTTTATTTTTTATTGGAACTGTTATGAATACCATTGTGGCCTTCAGCCTTACTGCCTGTCCTTTACTTATAGAATTGTCCTCTAACTCCTAACCTAACTTTATAACTCCCAATTGCTGCCTCTATGCAATGTTTTCCCCTATGTATTAAACTGTGTGGTGGCTAGGAGTGTGCACTTTTAAATACCGGAGATAGACATTCATCTTCATAACAGACAGGCCTCTTTGCTATCGAAAGCTGATTCGGATGATCAATTGCAATCCACTAAGGTCATTATCAATATACAAACAAGTGGATAAATATCATTTTGGATTCATTGGCAGCGTGAGGGATGAGCTGAGGATACCGAGTGAACAGCAAAGTGAAGAGCAAGTCATATTCTCATCGCCCTGGTATATATGGAATGTGTGACTGTAGCATGGTACATAAAATGCCAATTTAAGTTGGTTAGTTCAAAGCAGGGGTGTCAAACTGGATTTCTCCGAGGACCGGATCAGCATTGTAGTTCTCCTCTGCAGGCTGGCCAGGCAGGGGGAAGGGGGAGATGGAATGGATTCCTCCTGGAGCACCCTGCCCACCGTTACTGGGCATGGGGGCGCATGAGGCCTCCCCTGTTGTCCCCAATTCAGGTCTGAGCCTGGTGCTAAAGCCAATGATGGACGCCAAACAGGAGGTGCATTTTTTCTGATTGCTTTTTATTGGAGTACTCCAAAGGAAAGGGTTCCTGGTCAAAAGGCCAAGAACCAAGGATTAAGAAAGCTTTATACATTTTCACTAAAGGAGAAGGTGGGAGAGGGTGAAATAATAAGAAATATCATCTAATAAACATTTCAGCAATAATTCTACAATTTGTTCCATTGGTCTATATCTGTCCCATTCCTAAGCCTTGGCTAATGAATGCCCGAGGAGTTATCTAATACACATTTCATTTGCTGCAGGCCATCTCCATTGCTAACTTTTGGCTGAGGTCTGCAAGTTGTCTAATTCTTGTTACTTTTTATCAGCTTTCTAGCTACCCATAATTGCTACAAGCTTTACACAGTTGATAAGCATTCTTTGTTCTTGCTGAGACATACAGACAGACCCCCCCCCCAATTGCAGTCTTTCTGAATTACTTTCAAGTGTGTGCCATGACTTTGTTTTAGTAGCCAACCCTTCACCCCGGACCCCATTTTCTGCCTGGACAGCCTCCCAGCGCACTTTGCAGGCCAAAATGGGGCATGGGTTTTTTTGGTTGCCAGAGGCACTGTTTTGCTATTTTAGGGCTGGCCCCACAGGTCAGATTTAAGTACCCTGTGGGCCGGATCTGGTCTATGGGCCTTCAGTTTGATACCTTTAGTCTAAAGTGTGGCAGGCTAACATGCCTAAATTTGCAGGCTTAGGGACATGGTCAGGTTAGGTCAGTAATGGCAAACCTTTTCAGCACTGAGTACCAAAAAGAGAGTGCACGGGCATGGCACCAAATGCCCAAAAGGGAGTACTTTGCGCCGCATGCTCATCTAGGCCACGACTAGGAAGAGAAGTTGCCCAGGGTGCTGCTCCGACCCTCTGGAACGAGCTCCCCGTGGAGATTCGAACCCTCACCACCCTCAAGGCCTTCCGCAAAGCCCTTAAAACCTGGCTGTTCCGACAGGCCTGGGGCTAAAGAGTTTTTGCCCCCCTTCTCGAATGGTATGGTTGTTGTGTGTTTTTAAATTTTGTATTGTTATGTCTCGTCTTTTTACCCCCCTGTCTGTACCCCCTTCCCTGACAGAATTGTGAGCCGCCCTGAGTCCCCTTCGGGGAAAAGGGCAGCATATAAATGTAATAAATCCAATCCAATCCAGGGGCCATGAACGCACCAAAAAATATACTTCTGATTTCCAGCTAGCAAGTCTTCCGGTTAGCTGGCCGGAAGCGCATGCTCTCACTGGAAAACAGAAGACCAGCTCTTCAGGTTTCCAGCACTGCCACACCCACAAAGGCCAGCTGATTAGCATGTGCGCATGTATGCCAGAAACCCGAAGAGGAATGTCTGATGCCATGCATGCCTGGTGACAAGGCTCCATGTGCCACTTTGGGCACACATGTCATTGGTTCACCATTACATTGTTAGGTGATATCCTATTACTGTCTCAACATACTTGGTGTATGTTCAACTGAACCCATCTGAGATATTATGTGGCTCTTTGGAACGCCCAAAGTAAGACACCGAGGTGATCAAGTTCTCTTGTATACATCACAATCAAGTCTCCAAAACCTCTTTCCCACATTCTTTAGCTAACTAACAAGAGAGAGCTCATAGTCTCACACAGATCGATACGTGCTACAAGCAAGCTTTGTCATATCCTGTTTTTGGTATTAATCACTTTTACCAACCTTCCCTTTCAGCCATTTGGTGCTTTGCCATGAACATTACCAGTAATGCTGCAGGGAGAACATTTAAGATCTTTATTATTATCCCTAAGTGCCTGTCGGATAGTAAAGTGGATAAAAAGTTCTGAAGATGTGCTAGCAAAATCAAGGAATTAAACCATAATGCTATTTCACTATGCTACACCTGCAGGAGCAAATCAGTTATTTCTGGAAAATCTACTCTTTAGGATTTTTCTTTTCAATTCAACAAGAAGACCATTTCAAGAGGACAATGTGACTTTTAAAGTGTTGTGAAACCCATAGCTGAAAGGATCCCTGTAAGGAGGCTGATAAATTTCACTTTCATGAATTATATCATGCATTAACTGATCTGCAATTGCAGACTACTAATATGCAAATCAGAACCTAAAATAGCAATAGAACTGCTCCCCTCCTCTAAATGTTCCAAATAGTGCAAAACAGAAAAATTCACATCCAGTACTCCATCCTGCTTCTGTTCCACCATGCGATTTAGCCAATAGAACTTCATTTAGAAATTCCTTGTGTGTCCAATCTTGCTTGGCCAATAAAGTATTCTATTTTAGCCTAGTTTAGGTATGGAAGGGCTCAGTGGCTAAGACGCTAAGCTTCTCAATCAGAAAGGCCGACAGTTCAATGGTTCGAATCCCTAGCATAATGGAGTGAGCTTCCATTACTTGTCCCAGCTTATGCCAACCAAGCAGTTTGAAAGCATGTTAAAATGCAAGTAGAAAAATAGGGACCACCTTTGGTATGAAGATAACAGTGTTCCTTGAGCCTTCGGTGTTTAGTCATGCCAGCCACATGACCACGGAGATGTCTTTGGGCAGTCCTAGCTCTTTGGCTTTGAAACAGAGATGAGCACTGCCCCCTAGAGTCAGGAATGACTAGCACATATGTGCGAGGGGAACCTTTATCTTTACCTTAGTTTTACACTACACTAGACAACTCTACTCTACTCTACTCTACTCTACTCTACTCTACTCTACTCTACTCTACTATACTATACTATACTATACTATACTATACTATACTATACTGCATAGAGTTGAGAGAATGATATTCCTTGATTTTATACCATGATTAGTGAAGGAGTTTATGATGTGCTGTTGTATTAGATCTACCAGCCAGCAGAGAAGTCTTGCAACTGAGGTTATGCCTTCAGGACTAACTCTCATTCAGTTGGATGAATGGGAGTTTGCATTGTTGTATTTCAGAAACAGCTTTTGAAACTCTTTCAAAGAAGAGATTTTCAGAGAAAACTCACATATGGTAAACGATGTTCTTGCAATTTCTTAAGTAGGAGCATATGATTATGCTGTCATTCATTATACAGTCTTCTAGCTGTCTCTAGCCTTCATGGCTTTCCATTAATTCCAGAGAAAAAAAACACACAAAGAGATGAATAGAAAGGACCTGGATATTTGAGGAACCACCTGTCTCCAATTGTTTCTGCAGAGTCTTGTAAGATCTGACAGGTTCATCATACTTTGAGTCCCAGGAGTAGAGACGTCTCTGTCATGCTGTCAGCCTTGTGGAACAGCATTTTCCCTGAGACTCAGACAGCTGGGAGTCTGCTGTTCCTTAAGAAAGTCCTGAGGAACTGGCTGTTTCCCTTGCCTTGGTCTAAGATGTGGTGTGTAGCCTCCTATGAAGACCAATGAAGTTTCCTTCCCTGCTTTGTTTTGAATCCTTGCAAGCTACACCGATTTCTCAATTAATGAGCATCCTAAAAAAATTAATAAAGGATGTAATAAATCAGTATAAATCCTCAGCCAAGGATTCTTCAAGGCAGTGGACAAGGCAGTGGACAACAACACTTACTCCCTCAGCTAAGAAACAGAGATGAGCACTGTTCCCTAGAGTCAGACATGAATGGACAGGGGAAATCTTTACCGATTATTTCTCTTCTTTTCTCACTTTTCCTTTCCCTGGGAGAGAAAAAAAATATCTCCAAAGATTTCGACACATGTAATGCCAAGAATTTTTGTAGCTAGGCCAAGGAAAGGAGCCTTAGACCTTGGCTTGCCCACATCTCTAAGAAGACCATCTCAGAGAAAACAGGAATCTCCTCTCTGCCATTTCTTACAATATGTTGTACGTAAATTGAAGACCAAAGTTTACACTTTGTTTTCATTTTGTTTTCAGTAAAGCAAGGTGAAATGAATACATCCCCCCCCCCTACTGATGATTCATGAAAGTAAGTCGTCTAAGCTTGTTCAAAAATAACATATAATAAAAAAGTAACTTGGTCTTTCCCCATTTTTCTTCCTAATATATTTTAAATTTTTCATTGAAAGTCAAAAGAATTTTATTGAAACTCAAAAGAAACTCGATCTCAGTGGTCCGAGTTCTGGAAATAAACCAGTATGAAAATGCCACATGCTTGTAGGCTAATTGACTTAATTCAGCCGGACTCTGGCACACAATGAGTTCTACCAGGAGCAAAACAGAAGTCTGTAAAGATGCAAGATGCAAGTCAGTGCTGGGAGTTTCTGCCTCCCAGCATGCTTTATCAAGGCGAGCCATGCCCTCTTTTCCCAGGCTGGCCTCGCCCTGTCATCAGTCATCAGCCCTACCCAGCCATTTCTTGCTCTGTAACAGCTGATTGTTGGCTCGGAACAGCTGATCATTACTTGGAACTTCTGATCCCTGCTGGTGATTTTCCTCGTGTTCCCATACCTCCCCGCTTCACAGATGAGCTCTGTTGTTGCCTCCGTCACTTCTGCAGCCTTCCCTACATCCCCCCCATCACCATTGCTTCATTGCTATGGTTCCTACATCCCCCCTTCACCAGTGCTGCCCTGTCCTGTCCTTTCATGGCAAAGAGAGCCACACCCTCTTTTCCCAGGCTGGCCTCGCCCCATCATCAGTTATCAGCCCTACCCAGCCATTTCTTGCTCTGGAACAGCTGATTGTTGGCCCGGAACAGCTGATCGTTACTTGGAGCTTCCGATCCCTGCCGGTGATTTTACTCCTTCACCAGTGCTGCCCTGTCCTGTCCTTTTATGGCAAACCCCGGACATCAGGGTTTGACACTTGAGGCTATGAGTTAGCAGAAGGAGTAAGTGATCAAGTGGTATTCTGTAGGGCAGTTTACTTTTGTTTCAGCAAACAAACACCTCACACAGTCGCCCAGGCAGATGCAGCTACTGTAAAACTAAATTTAAAAAAAAGCATTGAAAAATAATCTGCTGAAAGAGCAACTTAACTCATTACTAGTCCCAGGAGACAGTCACAATCCTCCAACCACTTGTATTTGATCTTCTAACATAATTACTCCTTCAATATGACAAAATGACTTTTTTTTTTAGCCATTACATTCTCCTGTCTCTTTATTGTATTGCATTCATGGGATGGTTTAATCTGATATGCTCCAGGGAGAAGGTCATCCCTGAAATATGGATTTCTGATTTGCTCCAGTGATATTGGAGTTTAAAAACTTTCCTTGGCAGCCGTCCCTTTTTGTGGGATTATCATCAGGAATCTATTTCTCATCGGATGCTAAGGCCCATGGACAAATAAATGTCCTTATTTGCACTCAGTACTATGAAATATGGAAGGAATTTAAATATGGAAGGGCCACCGTCTACTACATAGGCACCAAGCAAGAAATAAAGGACCATAATGTACTTGCTTTAAGGCAGTGATGGCTAAGCGTTTTGTCATTGCGTTCCAAAAACATGCACGCCGTGTATGACAGCGTGCACCCGCACCCATAATGCAATGCACATGTGACACCACCCTGTGCCCCAGACCCCTGTTCTCTTCCTCTGCCACCCATGATTGTACGTATGACCCCCCCTGCCCCATTTTGGGGCGTGTAGGCCTCCCTGCAGCCTCCTGGGACCCAAAATAGGTTGCAGGGGGGAGCACCACAAGCCCCCCACACTCCGCACATGCACAGCAGAGACCCAAAAATCAATTGGCTGGTGGGAGGCATGTGCACATGCGTGGTGGAGCTGAGCTAGGGTGATGGCTCATTGCCCGCAGAGAGGGCTCTGGGTGCCACCCAGGGATGGGTTCTGGATTCTGTTCTAACCGTACAGGTTGGAACGGCCCCGGCATCACCCACATGGATGCGCGCGGCATGCGCCTGCGTCATACTTGCATGTGATGCTCCGCCATGCTCCAGCTGCTTGGCGGAGTGTTGCGCCAGCACCATAGGTGCCATGCACGTGCGTGGAAGCGCCAAAGGCTTAAAGGACAGGTAAGGAGCTCGGGCAGGCAGGTGGGCCCTCCGGAGCACTGTACCAGAACAGTACCCAGTGCTCCAGACAGGCTCTGGTACGCCCGTACTGGGGCGTACCACCTGAAACCCACCACTGGTGCCACCAGATGTCAGCGTTCCAAGTAATGCATCCATAGAAAGCAGAACTCTGAGGCAGGTAAATCCATCAAAGAATAATTTATTGGATATATCACATTGGCACAAGAATGGGCACAATTTTTTTGCCCTTGCGCAAAACTCTCTCAGCGAACCACTAGTAAACCAGTTAGGAACCCACCACTGGACTAAGGGTGATATGATAGCTTCATATCACTATCTAAGGGGTTGCCACCAAGAAGACGGGATCAACCTTTTATCCAAAGCACCTGAGGGTAGGACAAGAAGCAATGGGTGGAAACTAATCAAGGAGGGATGCAACCTAGAACAATGGAAAAATTTCCTGACAATTAGAACAATTAGTGGACAGTTTGCCCTCAGAAGTCATGGTGGTTTTCTTCTTTTTTTTTTTTTTCATATATATCTTTATTTCATTTTCATATTCATTTTATACAATCACTTATATACTGTGCATAAAAAAAAAAAGAAAAAAGGAAAAAAAAAAAAAACCCACATGACACTTCATTCCCCCATACACCCTCTCTTCTCCCCCTCCAACTTTCCTTTCACCCCTCCAGCATTCCCCTCTTCTACTTCCCTACCCCCTCAGACATCTCCCCCTCCCTCCATCTCCCCCTCCTTACATTCCCTCTCACTCCCTCTTTACTTCTCCCTCCTCTTTCCCTCTTCTCCTCGCTTTGGTGTATCCATACATTTCAGTTTGTTTTTTACAATAAAAGTAGAAAAAGAAAATAAGAAAAAAAAAGAAAAACGAGCCGCAGTACACAAGTGAATTCTTATTGTTCTAAGGATTGAAACTGTAATTCCACCCTCCCCCCTCCCCCCTATAATCCCCCCTCCCTAACCCCCTTACGGCTTCGCAGGTCCCATGCCCGGCATAATTCTTTAACAAGCATTTGAGTATAATAAGGCCAGCTAACTTTAAAATTAAAAAAATAAAATAAAAATAAAGCCAAAAAGAAAAAGGAAAAATAGTAGAAAATAAGAAATAAAAAACACCCACACTCACACACAAAAAGAAGAAAGAAACAAAAAGGGTCAATAAACCCACTACGTTAACACAGCTTCCCATTATCTGTAAATTTTAAACAATGTGACTCATTCCAAATTCCGATTATTTTGCTACTTGCAGGGTTTCAAACTGTATTAGAGCCAGGTAAGTTGATCAATTAGAATTCCCCAACTAAAAGTCTCCTTGCTTTGCCTATCTATTCAGACCTTTAATTTATCTCTTTTTTATCCAAATATCCAAACCTTTCTATAACACCATTAAACTCAAATACTTCTTTCATTTTTCATTTCCAACACCTCCCTTTCTATCCTTACCCACCTCCACATATAAATTTTTTACCTTCCACCCTGCCTTTATCCATATCCACATATATATTTTATCCACATTCATTGCTCCTCCCATGTTTACTCCACTTTCCTGAAGATTCTCCGACCAATCTTTCTTAACTTTATATTGATATAGCAACTCAAACAAACATCAGCTTGCGTTCTAGCCCCAGGTAATCTAATTAAACTTTCGCTGCCCTTCCCTCTCCCACACACCTCCCAACTCCGTTCGTCCCAAACCGCAACTCAAAAAGATCACAATTTCCGCTCTCCTCGCCTAAGAAAATAGTTCATGCACAATTTGAGTTAGAGTTCAGATAAAACTTCTGTACAATATATGTCCACAATCAGCAACGCTTCTTTCAGTCTCCATGTCTCATCATCGATATGCCACTTTTCCATTTTATCCCAGACAGAAATCATAAAACTTTAAAAACATCGCTTAGTCTTTATTCTTTAGTCTTCTGCCCTTCCGGAAGAGAAAAACAACACCCTCCGCCTTGTAGCCACGTGTCTCGCTGTTTGTCTTCTCCTTCTCCTTGCCTCTCCCCAGATCCGGATGAATCAGGAAGTCCCGCCTTCAGGGTCTCGTAGTAAAATTTTCGGGCTTCACCGACGGAGTTAATGCGGTGTTTTTGGTTGCCAAATGTAACTGTGATACCAGCTGGGACTTCCCATTTGTATGGAATCTGAGAATTTCTGAGTTCTTCGGTTAAGAAAGCGTACTGTCTTCTTGTTCTTAATATTTGAAATGGTATCTCTTTAAAAACAATCAAGTCCTCCCCATCAATTATCAACCTCTTTCCGTAAAGCCTCTGTATTATCTCATTTCTAGATTCCCTTGTAGTAAAGTATATTATTATGTCCCTCGGAAGCTGTCGCTGTTTTGCTACCCAGGAATTCTGGCGGTAAATTCTTTGAATCTGCCAATCAAAGTTAAGTCCCGGACTTCCCACCAAGCGACTGAAAGCCTCAAAGAATGTCTGTTTCAAATTCTCCTGTTGGTTTTCACGCAGTCCTCTAACTCGTATAGCAAAGGCAGCCTTGTTATAATTTATCATGACAAGTTCTTTTTGGGCAGATTCAATTTCCTGTTCTAACGTTTGGATTTTTGATATCAGATTAAGATTAGTTTTTTCCAAAAGTTCCAATTTGTCCTCCGCTTCAGCAATATAATCTGTCATGACTGTCATTACTCCGATCATATCCTGCTTTGCCTGAGCAATTTTAGCATCAAATTGATCACATAAATCCGATATCAGTTGATTAATCTCCTGTCTGAAATCATTAAGCGTTTTGAGAAGGAATTCTTGTGTTAGCAAATCTCCCGTGGAGGGTGTAGGAGACAAGGGTAGCGACTTCATAGCAGTTTTTGGAGATATGTTATTAAGGAAGCGCTTCTGTTTAGGTTTGGGAGCCATTCCAGAATAAGAATAAAAGACAAGCAATCAAGCGAGCCAAAAATCAAAGTCTGTGCTCCCCTCAGTTAATCTTTTAGCAATTAGTACGGAGAAGCCTTCAGGAGGGTAGGGCTTACTAGGTACGTCACATCAAACACAAAAGCTACGAGATCGCCATCTTGTGACGCAGCTAAAAAAGAAAGGGAGCCTTTTGCGAAATTGAAGCTGGTATTTTAAATAGTAATAGAAGAAATTCCTCGGGAATGGTCCCCGCCCGGATTGGCTTTTAAATAGCTTAGCTTTGTCCTGGGGGGGGAGGCAATCTGCCTAGGCTGCAAAAAAGGCAGCGCGGAAAACTGGCCGGAGTAAAGGCTCAGCTAATGTTGAATCTCTTCTCCATTCACAGCAAAAAAAAAGCTATGAATTACAAAGAGATCCTAACGACTGACCTCCTCTCTGCCCCTTTCTGCCAGAAAGGGGAGATATCTATAGATCTTATAAGATATACGAACCAGAGTCCTGGCAGGAGCTTTTTTGAGCTCCCGACGGCGGCAGCTCCTCCCCTCGAAGCCCCAGAAGTCATGGTGGTTTTCAATACCAGTGGTTTTTAAGAAGAGATTGGACAATCATTATATAAGGTTCCCTGTATGAGCTAGAAGGACTAGAAGACCTCCAAGGTCCTTTCCACCTCTGTTATTTTGTTAAATTCAGTCCTGAGCTATAATTATTTTCTTCTATTGGCAATAAAAAGCACTTTGGGGTCCCTGTTCCATTAAGCTCAAAGGGAATAAGGACTCACAACATCCATGCTCAGGAAAAATATAGGACAGTGGATGGTCCCGATTATATACAAGGCTCAAAAATTGAAAATGAGAGGTCGATGCTTAGGCCCAAACTATGTTTTCCACACACAATTCATTGCTCTCCTTCTGGGGTTGAATTAATTTTGCATGCGTTCATTAGGCTGCCCCATTCCACTTCTCTATTAATAGGATTTGGACAGAATCCAGGTATTCATTTCTGCCGGCAGAAGGTCAGAACAAAGAGAGCAGGAAATCCCTTTTACCTGTTGGAAGAAATGTTCAGTTCCAAGTGGGGGGAAAGACACATGGAGGCTGCTTGGAAAGATGGTTTTAATGGTGGACAGGATCACAGGGCTTGAGCTCCTGAACAGAAAAGGGGGATCCCATGCTTCCAGATGTTGGGTGAAGAAGAAAAAGAAGCAGAGATGCTGAAAGTCCCTGGTTTTATGCCCCCTCTGTGCTTTGAACTCGAGCTTGTATTCTGATTGGTTGTCATGGAGCCATACAGTGGCAACTCTGTAGGCTGTGTTTTGAGTTCAAGTTTGGTTGAGCGTTGCTTCGTTTCAGGTGCCCTGTGATGAGATGGGTAAAGGGCTGATACTATCATGCTTTAATCCCATCACCCTTGAGCCAAAGGGGGGAAATCTTCATTATGTAGAATAGACTGGCTCAGACCTTTTAATGGCCCATTGACAAAGGTGGGGGCTATTAAGGGTGAGCCTGTTTCCTGCCTAAAAACATCTTTCTCCATTTCTTATCTAGGGAAATATAATAGTCTGCCTATATATAATATAATATAATATTTAATTATAATTATATACATTTAATATATAATATAATATTTCCCAGGATATTTCATATTTCTAGGAGAAGGGTGGGTTTTAACTTCCTACAGACCCACTTAGATCCTTTAGGATCTTTTTAAAGGAGAAAGGGACTTTCTTATATCTACTGATCCATATACATACTATAAGAAGTCTCCCTTTGAAGTATAATGAAGGAATCAGATGTATCATGTTTGTTACATATTGAATATATATATACACCGTGTTTTCCCCAAAATAAGACAAGGTCTTATTTTCTTTTGACCCCGAAATAAGCAGTTGGCCTTATTTTTGGGGAGGTCTTATTATTTTTGAGGTGCAGGAGGCGGCGAGAGTAGTCACCTCATGGTTGCTGCTATGTTGCAATATTTTTGGAGAGGCTTATTTTTGAGGGAGGGCTTATTTTAGCACATGCGCTCAAAAACCTGACTGGGCTTATTATCCAGGTAGGTCTTATTTTCAGGGAAACACGGTAGTTGTGTTTCACCTGCAAAAGTGAAACTAACCTTTAGATGACCCTCATTGTTAACTCCAACTGTTTTGGTGGGAAACTTAGAATATTCATATTTGGGTGGGCTTTTTCCAAGTATTGTGATTGGTTAAGGCCCTGTGGGCCAAGAACAGGGGTGAAATGCTACTGGTTTGGATTGGTTCTCCTGAATGGGTAGTTCAAAATGCTACCAGTTCACCCAAACTAGTAGTTTAAAAAATGCTACCAGTTCAGCTGAACCGGTATTTCTGATGATCAGTTGTGATCCATGATTTATATTAGCTAGAATCATTGGATTGCTTGCTTTCTAGCTAATGTAAATCGTGTGGCCTGCTTACCTTTGCAGGTGTGCTTTGTACCCGGATGTCATCATGTCCCATTTTTGATGATCTGTGCATGTGCAGAAGGCCCTGTGCATGCCCGGAGGTGGCATGTATGAGCAAAGCATGTGTGCGTGCACACTCATATTTGCAAATGGGTAGTGAAAGTAAGATGACTTCACCCCTGGCCCAGAGTATAAATTACAGGGATTTGCCTGTTGTTCCACAGTTCTAGTTTTGAGTCCAAAAATGCTATTGTATCTAGGCTGGTCTATTCTTGCCTACTGAAGCCCACTGCACAGTAAAATGTTCACTTAAAATAGTCAAACTCCCACCTCAAAGATGCTGCCAAAAAGTATTTCAGTACTTCAAGTTTTTCTCACATCCTTCCAGTGACTGGACTATTGCTTCCAATGGACGAAAACAATGTAGAAAGGAATGACATTGCTGGAGCCTGCAGAAAGACATAAGCGTTTATGTAAAAGATGCATTTGCACAAACAGTCTAAGGATCTCCTTAACCACCTTGGAAACCTAATTCAAAAATATGCAAGACTCTACATCCATGATGGTGAACCTATGGCACATGTGCCACAGGTGGCGCACAGAGCCCTCTCTGCTGGCACACGAACTCATCTCCACCACGCATGCACATGCGCCTCCCACCGGCCAGCTAATTTTCAAGCCTCTGCCCTGCGTGTACAGGGGGTGGGGCACATGTAGGAGATGCACATGCATGCTCCAGGGATCATGTGTGCATACAGGGGGCAGGGAGAACATTCCCCCACCCCACAGCCCATTTTTGCTCTCAGAAGGCTGCAGAAAGGCCTACTAGGCCCAAAATGGGGTGCAGAGGGGCCGCACACACATGCACGGGGGGTGGGAAAGAGCCAGAGGGGGTCACATGCGCAAGTGCAGGGGTGCGGGGTGCACAAGAGGGTTGTGTGTGCATTGTATTGCACACACGCTTTGAGCATGCCATCATTGCTCTAATGATTTTCAGGATGGGGAAAATGAGAAAAGAGCAGGCAGAATACATTAAGTGATGCACAAGAACAGTTCAACTTGAGCTATCATGGTTTTCTTTCTAAAATTCTTTCATCTTTTAGACTTTTTCCCTCTTCCCATCTTCTTCCTCCCCCTCCTCCTTGCTGAGAAAGTTTTGCAAGGTAGATTTAATTGAACAAGTGTAAAATAGCACTATTGAGAGATGAGTGTTGAGTGTGTGCATTTTCAAGTGGGATGGTCAGTGTGCTGTTGGCTTCCTCTGAATTTCTTACATCAAAACAGAGTGAACTCAGTGGTTTGAGACACCTGCCCCAAGTCTATAATTTTTTATCCAAGTTAGAATGCAAAGTAAAGATCAAGATCTATAGATTTGTGCCCAAATCCATTTCTTTATTCGGGAATTCTTTGTGTTCTTTTTTAAAAATGCAAGCCAGTGTTTATACTGGGAGAACTAACTCCATTATAAAAAAAAAACCATACTGGAGTTGGTTCACCGACAAAAGGGCGAACGACAAAACCGTGCCCGACTAAACCGCAGTGACAAAACCGCATGTTCTAAAGTGCTCCGACAAATGAATGCTGAATCGTGCCGACAACAGTGCAGCGACAGAAGCGCGCTGTAAACCTAAACCTAACCCTAACCCTAACCCTAACCCTAACCCTAACCCTAAACGTAACGCTAACGCTAACCCTAACCCGAAACCTAACCCTAAACCTAACGATAAACCTAAACCTAACCCTAAACCTAACTCTAAACCTAACCCTTACCCTAACCCTAACCCTAAATCTAACCCTAACCCTAACCCTAAACCTAACCCTAATCCTAACCCTAACCCTAACCCTAACCCTAACCCTAAACCTAAACCTAAACCTAACCCTAAACTAAACCCTAACCCTAACCCTAAACCTAACCCTAACCCTAAACCTAAACCTAACCCTTACCTTAACTTAAATCGCCCTTCTGCCGACGTGCTGTTGTAAATCGCCCTTCCGTCGATGCGCTGTTGTCGACGCGCTGTTGTCGATGCGTTGATGATGTCACGGTTTTAGCGACGTGGTTTAGTCGGGCGTGGTTTTGTCATTCGCCCTTTTGTCGGGCCACGACTGGAGTTAGTTCTCCATTTGCATCAATGAGACATCTAGCCTACCCGAAGAAATCAAGGCTTGCAGAAAAAAACCTCATATATAGGGGAAAACGAGAGTGTCACAAAAAGGCAGAGACAAAAAATGTGCCTGATTGTCTGCACGGAGTCTTATTTAAACCAAACAAAAAACCAAGCACCGCCACACAAATTGGAGCTATTGATGTGGAAATGGGATCAAAAGAACGCAAGCCTGGAAAAATGAGAAACTGAGTGAAAATGAAATG
This sequence comes from Thamnophis elegans, assembly GCF_009769535.1. NCBI lineage: Eukaryota > Metazoa > Chordata > Lepidosauria > Squamata > Natricidae > Thamnophis > Thamnophis elegans. The sequence goes on along the minus strand of NC_045543.1, from coordinate 137,020,615 downwards.
GATATATGTAGCTAGCCTTGCCGTAATCCACAAACATTTGCAGGATTGACCAGAAAGATGTTTGCAGCAAAACACACAACGCTACTGAACTGTGAAGATGGGAGGCAGGAGGGGAGAGCGAGTTCTCCCATGTGCACACATGCATGCATTTTCATCTTGGTGTACAGCTGTCCTGGTTACTTAGATCCTTTTGTTTGGCGAAAGCAATTTCTGCAACAATAGACTTTTAAGCTTGGAAATGGCATAGCAATTTCTCTCCTCTCACTCTCCCAGAGTGGTGTTTTTCTCTCTCTCTCCCTCTCCCTCTCCCTCCCTCCCTCCCTCTCTCTCTCTCTCTCTCTCTCATCCTAGATTAAATATATGCAAATGTCCCTGTCATTTTGTACACAACCTGTTACCTTCAGGAACCTGGCTGAGCTTTGTTTACAGGTTCTTCAGTTGCTCAGGACAATTATCTCCTCATTACTGTGCTGATGGGTGCTGTGTAAACACCTCCCACAAATCAATGGATTAAATTTATCTTGCACAGGGAATCTCAGCTAACCAAATCTCCTAGCTGCCAGAGGTGCAGCTAAAATTATGTTTCACCATTGTAACTCACTGATAAAGTCTCCGAAATCCTCCAGGTTTCAAAGATGTTCATTTAACTGATTGCACATAATCCAGGAGTTTCCACAGCAGAAGGGAAAGCGGTTAGGGTGAGGGGAATCTTCCTTCATTTGCATTTTAATAATGGCTGTCAGTGGATTTGAAAAGTATCCTCGGAGTACAATCAGCTGCCCCACAGAAAATTTTCAGATTGTCAACAGTGCTTATTGTGGCATCAGTAAACACCTTTGTGCACAGCTTTGATTACATCCCAAAGGGCCACATCTGTTTCCAGATGTCAAACATCTAATAATGGAGCTAAGAGAAAGCAATCAAGAATTTGCAACTGAGAACAGCAACACATCTGTAGAGGATATGTAATATGCAACATTATGATTACTGATTATAATCATATGCATCCATTTTCTCTTCCACTCTCTTCATTGGGCAGACATTTCAGTGGGATACAATTATTCTGCCTCTTCTCATGTCTAAAGAAAAGATGAAATGCAAAACATACACATTCCCTCCTGTGGCCATGTTGGAAGAAATGCCCTTCTGGGTTCAGTGGGAAAAAAGACACTGGATTCATGGAGGCTGATTGGAAAGATGGTTTTAATGGTGGACAGGACCACGTGATTTGCGGTTTCTGGGGGAAACGGTGACGTGCTTCACGATGTTGGATGAAGAAGAAAAAGTGGGCCGAGATGCTGAAAGTCCCCTGGGTTTATGTCCTCTCTGGCCTTTGATTTTGAGCTTGTATTCTGATTGGTTGTCAGACTCCCATGCAGGGGCAACTCTGTAGCCTGTTCTTTGAGTCCACGCTTGGTTGCCTTGCTGGCTGATGTAATTTTCCCAGGTGCCTTGTGGTGAGTTTCTGTAGAAGGCTAATCCTACCTTTGTTATGTAGAATAGACTGGCCCAGGCCTTCAATGGCCCATTGACAAAGGTGGGGGCCATTAAGAGTGAGTCTGTTTCCTGCCTAAAAACATGCCTCTCCATTTCTGATCCAGGGAAATATAATATTCTGCCTTTTCAATATTTCCTAGGATATTTCATTCTTCTAGGAGAGGGATGGGTGCTAACTTCCTACACTGCCTTTATCTGCTAAACATGTACAGTATTATGATCAATCATTCATGTTCCTTTCCCCAAATTGCTTGGATTCAGTTACAGAAAGCATGGGAAGTCTGCTGCTCCATGATCATGTCTGGTTTGTAAGTTCACTTTCTGGAACCATGGGGAATATCTACAACCAGGGCTAGTGAAAAATGACAAGACCATTTCCTATATTTCTGATGGTGGAAAGAAATGAAAATTGTAGGATGAGCCCAAAAATGGGCAAAACTTCAAGCAACCAGGAAAACCCCCATAACTCTATGGTCCCACTTGCAATGTGTCACTCAGCCTCTGTCCAAAAGTTAACTCTGCTTTGAGACCCAAAATGTGAGTTTAAGGGTGAAGGAGATGATGTACTCCTATTGATCATATGTACTCATATAGCCCTTTGTTTCTATAAACAGAGCATTTCTGGCTTGCAAGCAAACTTGGGAGTGTGACTCTGGACCTTTTATGCTTAATTCCCTTTTGAGGCTCCTGCTGCTTGGGTTTTGATATGTTTCTGATTGCCATAGGTTTTATTTTCCCGGGTTAATCTTGGTGCCAGGTCTTTTGTTTTTCCTGTCCTAGGAGTTACCGTATGTTTTGGAGTATAAGACGCACCCCTTTTCCTCAAAAAAGAGGCTGAAAATCTGGGTGCGTCTTATATACTGAATACAGCATTGTTTTGCCTCCCGAAACCCCACCCCCTTCACCAAAATGGCTTTGCATAGCCTTTAGGAGGCTTTCAGAGAGCTCCTGGGGGTTGGAGAGGGTAGAAATGTGCGAAAAACGGGCCATTTGGGGGGAAAGGGGCCATTTTTTGCTCTTTTCTGGGGAGTCCCACACCCCAGCTGCACTTACAAGCCTCCTAAAGACTATTCATGCCCTTTTGTTTTGAAAAAAGGGCCCATTTTTGCAAAAAAAAACTGGCTGTTTTTGGGAGGTCTGCAGAGTGCAAAAACTTTTTTTAAAAAATTGCCTCTTCAAAATCTTGGTGCGTCTTATACTCTGATGTGTCTTATGCTCCAAAAATATGGTAATCCTGTCAGGGAGGGAGGCAGGAAAATAGAGTTTTGGTTTACCTTGGAGAGTTTATTTTTAGCCGGATTCCCCTTATCTTTAATGGCTCTACTTAAGTGTTGCTGTTACTTTTCTGTTACTTTTGTAACAGTCATTAGCAGGACTGCTCTGAGTTTTCCTTTCAGCTGGTGCTGCTTGGTTTTCTTAAAGGGGGAAGGGCTGGCTTGAGTCTCTTGCACTGTTTTCTGAGATTTCTGGTGCTCTGAGGTTTCTGTCATTTTGGAGTGTACCTCCTACAGTTCTTTAATCTGTGGTTTTACCTGTTTGCTGAATACCACTCAGGATCATCTTCATTGAGAAGGTCAGCTATGAAAATTTGGTTAATAAATAACTATCCAGTGGGAGTCTATCTCCTCTGCAGACCTCCATCTGAATGTGTAGGGAGTTGCACTGAGTAGGAGACAGAGTTGAATGTGTGTCTTAGTTGTTTACCCATTTAACAATCTTCCATGTGTAGCTGCATACCTGGAAACAGCTTTTATATTGATGCTGTGTTTCAACACACTCAAGAGAATATTTTGCCTTAAAGGTGCTTGGAAACCAGCAGGAAACAAATGATTCTTATTACATCCTGACAAGCAGCAACTGAAATGTAACAATAAAATTACAACCTGATTACAAACTGATTCTTTTTTCTTATTGTAGAATAAGTACCCTGCTTCGAAAGGCTAAGGACAGGGATCCCACTCTCAGTAAAAAGGTACAGAAGAGGATATGTATATGAGATAATTGCCCATATCTTGGCTCATTGATCAGCAGTTAATGTTTTTTTTTTCCTGTTTCCACACAATGGAACAGCAAACAATAACAACAACAAAACATTTTTTAAAATTGGTGACGGCAAGGGGGGGTCTTCCAAGAACTGTTCAGCTTTATCTCAGTCAAGAAGATTTTTTTCTTCACTCGTTACTCTTGTTTGTGATGTTTTCTTGGCGCTCTGAGTTTGCTTGTTTGCTTGTAGATGTTTCCTTACCCTACTGGGTAATTGTCTGTATGAGTGTGGACTTTTGTCCCTGTTTACAAACCATAGCTTGCCCTGCCAGTCTTGGAGGGGTGTGGTTCACTCTTTTGATAACTTAATTTTTTATATGCACTCAATCCCGACAAGACCGAGTGGCTATTGATGCTCCCTCCCATTGATGCTCCAGCTATTCCATCCCTTAGCCTGGGGGGTGAAACCATACACCCCTCAGAGAGGGTTCGCAACTTAGGAGTCCTCCTGGATCCACAGCAGACGTTAGAACATCATTTGTCGGCTGTGACCAGGGGGACCTTTGCCCAGGTCCACCTGGTGCACCAATTGCGACCCTACCTGGACCGAGAGGCCCTTCGGATAGTCACTCATGCCCTCGTGACCTCAAGACCCGATTACTGTAACACGCTCTACATGGGGCTGCCGTTGAAGAGTGTCCGAAGACTTCAGTTAGTCCAGAACGCAGCCGCGCGAGTGATTGTGGGTGCACCTAGGTACACCCACATTACACCTATCCTCCGCGAGCTGCACTGGCTGCCCATTGGTCTCCGGACACGCTTCAAGGTGCTAGTCGTTACTTATAAAGCCTTTCATGGCACGGACCTGGGTACCTGAGAGACCGCCTCCTGCCAATTACCTCCCAAAGACTGATTCGATCGCACAGACTAGGCCTTCTCCGGATCCCATCTGCCAGCCAATGTCGGCTGGCGACCCCCCGGAGGAGAGCCTTCTCTGTTGCAGCTCCGGCCCTCTGGAACGAGCTCCCCGTTGAGATCTGGACCCTTATGACCCTCCAGGCCTTCCATAAAGCCAGTAAGTCCTGGCTGCTCTGGCAGGCCGGGGGCTGTTGAAGTATCCAGCCCCACAGTAACTATGAATGTTGTTGTATTTTAAATTGTTGTTTGTCTTATTTATTCCCTTTCCCCTGTTTATTGTAAGCTGCCCGGAGTCCTCTGGGAGTGGGCGGCATACAAGACTAATAAACATACATACATACATACATACATACATACATACATACATACATACATACATACAAGAAAAACTAAATGCACAGATACAGTATAGGTGGTACCTTGCTCAATAGTAGTAACTGTGAGAAGGATCTTCGAATCCTAGTGGAAAACCATTTAAATATGAGCTAGCCGTGTTCAACAGCTGCCAAAAAAGCCAACACAGTTCTAGGCTGCGTAAACAGAGGGATAGAATCAAGATCACCTGAACTCTTGATCTTAATACCACTTCATAATGCCTTGGTAAGGCCACACTTGGAATACTGCATTCAGTTTTGGTCACCAGATGTGGAGACTCTAAAAAAGAGTGCACAGAAGAGCAACAAAGATGATTAGGGGATTGAAGGCTAAAACATATGAAGAACAGTTGAAACTGGGTATGTCTCGTTTAATAAAAAGAAGGACTAGGGGAGACATGATAGCAGTGTTCCAATATCTCAGGGGTTGCCACAAAGAAGAGGGAGTCAAACTATTCTCCAAAGCACCTGAGGGTAGAACAAGAAGCAATGGGTGGAAACTGATCAAGGAGAGAAGCAACAGAACTGAGGAGAAATTTCCTGACAGTGAGAACAATTAATCAGTGGGACAGTTTGCCTCCAGAAGTTGTGAATGCCCTAACACTGAGAAGATGTTGGATTACCATTTGTCTGAAGTGGTGTAGGGTTTCCTGTCTAGGCAGGGGGTTGGACTAGAGGACCTCCAAGGTCCCTTCCAACTCTGTTGTTCTATTCTATTCTATATAAAACATAAGGAATCCATAAAATCCATAAAATCCACTAGAGACAATATATTTAAGATTTGGTATACTTTATGGTAGAGGGACGCGGTGGCGCAGTGGCTAAGATGTTGATCAGAAAGTTTGGCAGTTCGAATCCCTAGCGCAACATAACGGAGTGATCTCCTGTTACTTGTCCCAGCTTCTGCCAACCTAGCAGTTCAGGAGCCAAGGTGGCGCAGTGGTTAAATACAGCACTGCAGGCTACTGCTAGATCAGCAGGTCAGCGGTTCAAATCTCACCGGCTCAGGGTTGACTCAGCCTTCCATCCTTCCGAGGTGGGTAAAATGAGGACCCAGATTGTTGGGGGCAATATGCTGACTCTCTGTAAACCGCTTAGAGAGGCCTGTAAGGCCTATGAAGCGGTATATAAGTCTACTGCTATTGCTATTGCTATTGCAGTTCGAAAGCATGTAAAAAGGCAAGAAAAATAGGAACCACTTTGGGTGGGAAGGTAACAGTGCTCCATGCACCTTCAGTGTTTAGTGATGCCAGCCACATGACCATGGAGACGTCTTTGGACAGTGCTGACTCTTTGGCTTTGAAACAGAAATGAGCACCGCCCCGTAGAGTCAAGAACAACTAGCACATATATCCGAAGGGAACCTTTACCTTTAGATTTACCTATACTTTATGGTAGGAATGTTAACTCTGACAAAGTTCACTATCACGTTGCCTTTGGAGAAGACTCCTGAGAATGTAATAGACAACCTTAAGGGTCATTGAACAAATTAAGGATCATTGAACAATTCAACCCAGAGTTCTTACTTGAGGCACAAATGACCAGGCTCAATTTATCCTATTTTTGATTCATTATTGAAGACCCAGCTCTCTAGAAAAGGCTGTAATGTTGGGGAAGATGGAAGGCAACAGAAGGAGACAACCAGCAAAAAGGGAGATGGACTCAGTTATAGGGACAGTAGGAGAGACATGAAAGAACAGGTTAGGGGATAATCTACATATATGGTCACTGGGAGCCAAAAATTTGGTGGCACATAATACAATATCAAAGCAGAGCTCAATTTTGAAGTAACATGTGAATTCATTTTCTGTTGCACAGGAACCTTATAGATATCTTCTAGAACCGCGATGCCAAACCTATGGCTTGCGTACCACAGGTGGCATGTGGAGCCATCTCTTCCAGCACATGAGCTGTCAGCTCCAGCATGCATGAGTACACTGGCCAGCTGAATTTTGGCTTTCTGGAGGGCCAGAGGAGGCTGTTTTTGCCCTCCCCAGGCTTCAGGAAAGCCTCTGGAACCTGGGAAGGGCGAAAATGGCCACCCCTGCCCTCCAGATGAAATACCAAGCTCAGCTTGGAGGTGAGAAGTGCACATGTTGGGGGGGGGTTGTGCATGCATGCACATGTTGGGGTGAACTTTCCATTATGGGTGCCGGCACGCGCATGCACTATCGTGCATGCCCTTTCACATTTTTGGCACCCAACAACAGAAAGGTTTGCCATCACTGTTCTAGATTGTTATATGATATTTTATATCAAGTTGGATGAGAAGTTCAAGGTCTCCTCATCGAGTGTTTCTCCACCTTGGCAACTTTAAAATGTGTGGACTTCAACTCCAGCACGCTGGCTGGAGAATTCTAGGAGTTGAAGTCCGCACATCTTTAACATTGCCAAGGTTGAGAAATACTGTTCTAGTCTCTGCCAGGGCTGGAAATCTCATATCATCTGGGAGAAATGATCACTTAACCTTTATTTGAAAGCCTCAAATTATGGAGTCCTCATGATTCTTCTTGAGACTGATTGTTTCTTGATTGGAAATGCCTTCTTATTTCCAGTTTGGATCTCTCTCTGTGTAAAGCTTAGCCCACTGGGTCTTGTCCAACTCTTGAAAGCTATTGAAAATAAATCCATACCCTCCTCCATGTGGCAACCTTTCAAGTATTGAGAGACTGCTATCATATTTCCCCTTAGCCTTCTCCTCTTAGGCATTAGCACGAGGACTTATTATAGCAATAACACTTAGACCTAGCTACCACTTCACAGTGCTTTACAGTCCCTCTCTAAGTGGTTTTTACAGTGTCAGCATATTGCCCTCAACAATCTGGGTCCTCATTTTACCAACCTCGAAAGGATGGAAGGCTGAGCCAACCTTGAGCCTGATGAGATTCAATCTGCCAAATTGCAGGCAGGCAGCAAGCAGCAGGCAGCAGAAGTAGCCTGCAGTACTGCACTCTAACTACTGCACCACCATCGCTCCATAGGTATGGAGTGTCAGTTTGGTGTAGTGTTAAAATGCTGAAACCAGGAGACTATGAGTTCTAGTTCTCCCTTAGGCATGAAAACCAGCTAGTGGACTTTAACCCTGTCAAGCCATCTCACGTATTGTTGTTGGGGTATGTGTATGAATAGGAGGTGGAAGCACTTTGTATGTGGCCTTGCCTTGTATAAAATAAAGATGGCTTACCCATATATTAATCAATACATAACCCAACAAAAATATTCAAAGTAAAATTATAGTACTGATAAAGGAGAATATTTGTAGCTCAGGGTTGAAATGAGGGGTCAAGGAACTGTCAAACCAGCTAGCAGTAAGCAGTCCTCCAAGATCATTCCCACCAGCGCTGATAGGGCAGAACACCGGATACAGTGGTGAAATTCAATTTTTTATACTACCAGTTCAGTGGGCATGGCTTGGTGGGCATGGCAGGGGAAGAGTACTGCAAAATCCCCATTCCTCCCCACTCCCGGGGGAAGGATATTGCAAAATCTCCATTCCCATCCCACTCCTGGGGGAAGAATACTACAAAATTTTCATTCCTACCAAACTCCAGGGGGAAGAGTACTGCAAAATCCCCATTCCTCTCCACTCCTGGGGGGAAGGATATTGCAAAATCTCCATTCCTCCCCACTCCTGGGGGAAGGATATTGCAAAATCCCCATTCCTCCCCACTGCTGGGGGAAGGATACTGCAAAATCCCCATTCCTCCCCACTCCTGGGGGAAGGATATTGCAAAATCTCCATTCCCACCCCACTCTGGGGCCAGCCAGAGGTGGTATTTGCCCATTCTCCAGAAACTGACAGAACCTGCTGAATTTCATCCCTGCACTGGAATATAAATTGAAAGGAAACCCCATTTCTTACTAGCACTGATGAGATCACGGAGCTGATAATGAAAACTTCTGGGAGAAAACAATCAAGCTCAAAGAATACCAAGGACCCCTAAAAGTATAGATTCTAAATCAGTGTTTTCCAATCTTGAAAACTTCAAGGTGCATGTGCTTCAATCCCCAGAATTCCCCAGCCAATTTGCTAACTGCAGAATTTTGGGAATTGAAGTCTGCTTGTCGCAAAGTTGCTAAAGTTGAAAAACACTATTCAGAATAGTATTATATAGGCTAATCATAACCATGCATCAGTAGCGGGATTCAATTTTTTTTACTACCGGTTCTGTGGGCGTGGCATGACTTGGTGGGTGTGGCTTGGTGGATGTGGCAGGGGAAGGATACTATAAAATCCCCATTCCCTCCCCTTCTCCAGGGGACGGTTATTGCAAAATCCCCATTCGCTCCTGATCAGCTGGGACTTGGGAGACAAAGAATAGATGAGGGCATGGCCAGTCAGAGGTGGTATTTACCGGTTCTCCGAACTACTCAAAATTTCCCCTACCGGTTCTCCAGGAATGGTCAGAATTTGCTGAATGCCACCTCTGTCGTGCTTCATCGACTGTAGTCTACAAACCTCAACTGTCGTTGTGCTATTTTCTTTTCTGTAATATAGAAAGATTGGGAGTCTGTAACTTAGCTTCTCCCTCGTTGCCATTCTCTGAAAATAATCAGGTCTCATAAGCCAGTATTTAGTGATGATGGTTAAAGGTTCTTGTCAATAGCTTTACTCTGGGGCTCTGTGTTTCTTTCTACAGTACTTCAAGTTGTTGTTTTTTTCTCCTTTTTTTGCGTTTCTAAATGTTACACAACAGCTTTGAAAAGAAAAGGCCACTTTCATTTTTCTTTGTTTACAAAGTCAATCAATTTGTGCCTTTCAGCAATTATTGAGTAATTAAAGACCTCTGCACAGAGGGAGGAAGCATTGGGTCCATGTGTACGAGGTTTAACATCACTTCATTATATTCGCAAAATGTTGCCTACGAAAAGAAACAAAGCAGGTGTGAGGATTGTTCATTCCGGCTAGCAAGAGATGGATCATTTCAGAGTTTTTTCCCCGTTTCATAGCCATTTATTCCACCGCCATTTTACATTTTCCAGTTTTCTAAACCTTTTTCCTCTAACATATTCTAATATATTCTAATATATTCTAACGTGGCAAGGAGCTCTGTTGGATAAGGCAGGGGTCTCCAACTGCTGGTTGACGGACTGGTAACGGTCCGTGGCATACCAGAAACTGGGCCAGGTAAACAAGCAAAAACACACTTTGGTGACTCCATCTAGCCACCTCCTTCACTGTCGTCCCCTTCTTCTTTTGGCCTCAATCGTTCCCAGCATGAGGCTCTTCTCCAGTGAGCCCTTCCTTCTCATTACGTGGCCAAAGTACTTGAGTTTCATCTTCAGGATCTGGCCTTCTAAAGAGCGGTCAGGGTTGATCTCCTCTAAGACTGACCAGTTTGATCGGTCAGGGACTCATTGGAGTCTTCTCCAGCACCACAGAGGGACTCACAGGAGTCTTCTCCAGCACCATAGTTCAAAGGCCTCCATTCTTTGATGCTCAGCCTGATTGATAGCTTGCAAATTATTCTATCTGGAAAATAGACTATCATGTTCTCCCATTAGACAATTCCTTGTCACTGTGCCCTCCCACCTTCTCTTCCAGGAAAATAATAACCAGACATTTTACATAGATGGGGAAATATGTACTGGCACACACAAATACACATCTACACACACCCGTGCTTAGTAGAGGGTGCTAAGAATCAACAGATCAGGCCATCTTCAGACTTTAAAGACAGGAATGATAAATGTTAGTCTATTTGAGAAGAATCAAACTTAGAATAAATAGTGTATGAGCTAAAACAAATCAAGTGGGATGTAATCTGACTAGGTAGAGTTGGGTATAAAAATAAAAAAACTGTTTGACAGTAGATTTGGCACCTTATATATTATTGAGGGACAAATGATGATAGACTAAGCATTTTTGGATTGATTACCAAATAATACCTAAAGGAAAGTATCCTCAAATTCAACAGCCTTTCATATTGAATAATTAATAAATTGTCTGAGTGCTACATCTTTCAACTGATAGAGATGTCTGCACCAACCAGCAGTCACAGATATGAAGCAAAGGAACCTATAAGCCATTTATGAAATCAATTGAACAATCACCACTTCAAAATTGTTATATTGTAGGTGACATGACTGCAAGAATGAGAAGAAGGAGAAGTGATCACTGTGAGAGAGATGGGTGGTTTCTAAAAGATTAGATAAATAGATAGATGAGAGAGGGAGAGGATGATAGATAGATAGATAGATAGATAGATAGATAGATAGATAGATAGATAGATAGATGGATGGATGGATGGATGGATGGATGGATGGATGGATGGATGGATGGATGGATGATCAGATGGATGGATGGATGGATGGATGGATGGATGGATGGATGGATGGATGGATAGATAGATAGATAGATAGATAGATAGATAGATAGATGATCAGATGGATGGATGGATGGATAGATGAATCATAAAGGCATAAAGGCATATCCCTGAGTCACTTATGAATGTTATCATGTTTCCGAGGGTTTAACAGGTATAACAGGCAGGGTAGGGCTGAGGATTATGCTCAATTCTTGGCGGACAAAGTAGCTCGGTTTCGATCGGACTTGGACTCCACCGCAGTAGATCCAGCTGAGACACAGGAGGATCATTTGCCACATCAGTTCTGGGTTGAGTTCCAGGAAGTTGCCTCTGGGGATGTGGACAAGGCCATCCGAGCTGTAAGTGCCTCCACTTGTATTCTGGACCCGTGTCCCTCCTGGCTGGTGGCCAACAGCAGGGAGGTGACACATGGCTGGATCCAGGCGGTTGTCACCGCCTCCCTTCGGGAGGGGCACTTCCCCGCCGCGCTCAAAACGGCGGTGGTGAGACCCCTCCTAAAGAAACCATCGTTAGATCCAGCCATCTTAAACAACTTTCGTCCTGTCTCCAACCTTCCCTTTATCGGGAAGGTTGTTGAGAAGGTGGTGGCCTTTCAGCTTCGACGGGCCTTGGAGGAAGCTAGTTATCTTGACCCCTTCCAGTCCGGCTTCAGACCTGGTTACAGCACAGAAACCGCTTTGGTCGCATTGACCGATGATCTCTGGAGGGCCAGAGATGGAGGCTATGCGTCCATCCTGGTTCTCCTTGACCTCTCAGCGGCTTTCGATACCATCGACCATGGTATCCTTCTGCGACGACTGCGGGAGGTGGGAGTGGGAGGCACTGTTTTGCGGTGGTTCTCCTCCTACCTCTCGGACAGGTCGCAGTCGGTGTTAGTAGGGGGGCAGAGATCGTCCCTGAGGCCCCTAACATGTGGAGTACCTCAGGGTTCGGTCCTATCCCCCCTACTATTTAACATATACATGAAACCGCTGGGCGAGATCATTCGGAGGCACGGGATAAAATACCATCAATATGCGGACGATACGCAATTGTATCTGTCCGCCCCGTGCCAACTCAATGAAGCGGTGGACGTGATGAACCGGGGTCTGGAGGCCGTTAAGAACTGGATGAGTGCTAACAAACTGGTGCTCAACCCGGATAAGACCGAGTGGCTGTTGTGTTTCCCCCCCAATAATTTGGCTAATACACCAACGCTTAGGCTGGGGGGTCAAATTTTATACCCCTCAGATAGGGTCCGCAACTTAGGAGTCCTCCTGGATCCACAGCTGACTTTTGACCATCAGCTGTCAGCTGTGACCAGGGGGGCATTTGCCCAGGTTCGCCTGGTCCGCCAGTTGCGGCCCTACCTAGATCGGGGGGCCCTCACAACAGTCACTCGAGCCCTTGTGATCTCTAGACTGGAATACTGCAATGGGCTCTACATGGGGTTGCCCCTGAAGTGCATCCGGCGACTACAGCTAGTCCAAAATGCAGCCGCGTGAGTGATAGTGGGCGCACCTCGGTTCGCCCACGTTACACCTGTCCTCCGCGAGCTGCACTGGCTGCCTGTTGGTCTCCGGGTGCGCTTCAGGATAATGATGACCATCTTTAAAGCACTCCATGGTAGTGGATCTGGGTACTTGAGAGACCGCCTTCTGCCGATTGCCTCCCTAAATCGACCAATCAGATCGCACAGACTGGGCCTCCTCCGAATTCCATCTGCCAGTCAATGTCGACTGGCGACCACACGGAGGAGAGCCTTTTCTGTTGCTGCCCCGACCCTATGGAACGAGCTCCCCATGGAGATCCGCACCCTCACCACGATCCAGACCTTCCGCGCAGCCCTCAAGATCTGGCTCTCCCAGCAGGCCTGGGGATAGGCTTCCAATTACCCGCCCGAGTGTTTGATTGCTGAATGAAAGTTGTGTTTTATTATTTTTCTTTTGTTCACAAAGTGTTTGTTTTGACCTTGCACTTCCCCTCCCCTGTGGTTGTAAGCCGCCCTGAGTCCCCTCAGGGAAAAGGGCGGCATATAAATCCCAATAAAACCTAAACCTAAACCTAAACCTAATTTCAGCCTCCTTTGCCTAGATCAGTGGTAGTCAACCTGGTCCCTACCGCCCACTAGTGGGCATTCCAGCTTTCATGGTGGGCGGTAGGGGTTTGCTGTAACTCTGCTTTATAAATTTTATAAAGTAAAGTTACTTCCCTACTTTGTAAATTACCATTTACTGTGGAACCGGTGGGCAGTTAGAAAATTTTACTACTAAAAGAGATACAAAAGTGGGCGGTAGGTATAAAAAGGTTGACTACCCCTGGCCTAGATGATGACTCTTACCTACTTCTGTCTCATACTCCCTATCCCAGCTCAGGTTGGGCTACAAGGCCTTTCCCAACCCAAGTGGCTATTTTGCTTTCCTTGCCTCAAGCAACAAGGGAAGGGCAAGGGAAGAGGGTGATATGGCAGCTGTGGAAAGATGTTTACTTCTTCCATGGTCGAGGTGGGGTGGAGGGTAAGGTCAGCTGTTCCTGTTGCAGCCATGAGCTCTGAGATATGTTCAGGTGCAGTTTGCCTGTCTTTTCTTGAGTTTGGCTTGTGATGCCTTAGTGCGCTTCAGTTATCACTGTGGTGCTCAATAAGGATTTTGAGAAGTAATCTATAAGCGTAGGGAGATATCATTTTGTCTTTATAAATAGAAAATCCTGCTGCAAAAATCCATTCTCTGTGACCCAAATTCGAGTGTGGATTATACCTGCTCACTTTAAAAAATAGTTCTTTCCTGTTCCTAGTTTAGATATTAATTTATGGATGAAAAAAAATCAACTTGCACAACTTAGAACCCCATATATTTACACTATAGCTATGACCCAGGTCATGGCCCCCTCAGATCCCAGTTCGGAGGAGGACTTGGAACAGGAGACCATCCAGCAGGGATGACACATTTCTCCTAGAATGTCTGGTGAGTCCAGGGATGGAGGATGATGCTGTCTCAGGCACCTCTTGCATTGTGTGAAGTGGTCAACCAGATGGGGATCTGCTTGCCTTCACAAACATTTCATTTCATTTCATTTTCATTTTATTTGTCTTGTATGCCGCCCACTCCCGGAGGACTCCGGGTGGCTCAAACAGACAAGGGAAAGGGGATAAATAGACAAGACAACACTTTAAAAAAAGGTGCAACATTCACAATTTCCGTGAGGCTGGGTGTTTCACAAGCCCCCCCCGGCCTGCTGGAGCAGCCAGGACTTGGTGGCTTTGCGGAAGGCCAGGAGGGTAGTAAGGGTCTGGATCTCCACGGGGAGGTCATTCCAGAGGGCTGGAGCTGCAACAGAGAAGGCTCTCCCCCGGGGAGTCGCCAGCCGACATTGGCTGGCAGATGGAATCCAGAGGAGACCTAACCTGTGAGATCTTATCGGTCTGAGGGAGGTAATCGGCAGGAGGCGGTCTCTCAGGTACCCAGGTCTGATGCCATGTAGGGCTTTATAGGTAGCGACCAGCACCTTGAAGCGGATTCGGAGACTAATGGGTAGCCAGTGCAGCTCGCGGAGGATAGGTGTGACGTGGGTGTACCTGGGTGCACCCACAATCGCTCGCGCGGCTGCATTCTGGACTAACTGAAGTCTTCGAACACTCTTCAAGGGCAGCCCCATGTAGAGCGCAGGGGACACAGGGGAGGATCGGCAGACAGGCAGAGGTAATGAGGGGCAACAGATCCCCTCTGATGAGGAACAGCTGCCTCTCCCATGTCATCCAAGGGCAGGAAAAATAGAGCAGAGGGAAGCTCAGAGAAGCTCAGAGGAGGTCTGCAAGGCTGCTGGTGAGGAGACCACCCCGCACCTACTCACAAGAGACCCCTGACTTGAGCTGACTTAATCAGCAGCTGAGGGAGGGTACCTTCACCAGGAACAATTATTGCTTAGGCATGCACTTCAGAGGTAGGATTCAGCCAGTTCGGATTGGTTCAAGTGAACTGGTAGCTCCGACCATCAGCTGTGGAGCAAACTAGTTTGCTCCGATGATCAGGTTGGCCCACCCGCCCATCCGCTCCTGCAATTTACTTACCAATATCCTCTCAGCTGATTCACATGGCAGAGTGGATGGCTGCACCTCAGCTGTGTTACTTCCCAGAAGTCACGTGGAAGGTGAGTTTTGTTAGAACGGCTGACACACGCAGAGTGCACATGTATGTGCACAGGAAGCACGCGATCACTGAATCGATTGTTAAATCAGCAGGATCAGGGGTGGATTCTGGTTGCTGCTACTGCCGGTTCGCTCAGGGATGCTCTGCGCGTGCGTGCTTCGCAGGCATGTGCAGTACTAAAAAAATGCTTCTGCACATGCGCAGAAGCAAACAAAAAACAAGGTGGCAGCACCTATGGCGCCGCCAAGAGAAACTGTTTGGGGGCATGACAGGCCCAAGTTACTACCTACGTGGCCAAACCGGGCCGAACCAGTAGCAACCTACCTCTGGGCAGGATCCCACCACTGAACTTCCCTGGCCTTTGCAAACTCTGCTTCTTTGACCCTGGATCATGGACCGGCCCTGTGGATTCTGAATCTTGTTTGTGGACTATGAACCTTGCCTTGAAGCCTTCGTTGGGCTTTAGTCTATGGGACTGCGTTGCACTGCCTGTCTGTGGAAATGTTTGTGTTGGAAAGTGAACATGGGAAAGCACTGTGCCTTTGGGGAAATTAGGGGTGGAGCTTTCCCAGCTGTTGTAAGACCATTTGTTGTGAGATAGCAGAGCAATAAAAGACTTTATTTGTTTATTAAAAGTTTTAATACGTTTTACAATTATGTACCTTTCCCCTTCCCTCCCTCCCCCCCAAACCACATCCCCTCCCCCTCCCCCCCAACCTCCCAGAGCAAATACAGGGTATAAACCAGAGGTGGGTTCCTACCAGTTCGCACCAGTTCGGTAGAACCGGTTCGTCAAATCTACTGAACCGGTTAGAAGAGGTTCCACCAGAAAGCAGGCCACACCTATGAAAGAGGTTCCAAATTTTTTTGAAACCAACCACTCACACACACACACAGACACAGACTCACACAGAGAGAGAAAGAGAAAGAGAAAGAAAGGAAGAAAGAAAAAAAGAAAAAAAGAAAGATAAAGTGAGAGAAAGATGAAAGAAAAAAAAGGAAAAAGGGACAGAGAGACAAAAGGAGAGAGAGAGAGAGAGTGAGAGAGAGAGTGAGAGAGAGAGAGAGAGAAAACATGGCCGGCAAGCAACTCTAACCAGGTCACATGGCCAGCAAGCCACTCCCACAAAGGAGGCCACACCCACAGAGTAGGTTCGAAATTTTTTTGAAACCCACCACTGGTATAAACATTTAGCAATCATACATTAGAATAAACTAACTAACTTTAGCATCGTCCCTCACTTGTACTTTTACTCCCTTTTTTTAAAGCTAACTTTAGATAAGTTGTAACATTCCTTGTTCATTCATTCATAAACTATCTGAAATTTCTTAGTCCCATATTTATTTTGAATATAGTCAATCCATCTTCTCTATTCCAGCTTGTATTTCTCATCTGGATGGTCCTTGGGGTATGCTGATATTTTAGCCATCTCCGTTAAGTTTGTTACTTTTAACGTCCATTCTTGAATGGTAGGCAATTCTTCCTTCTTCCAGTACTGCGCCACCACCAACAATCTTACTGCCGTTGTTAAATTCAGAATCAAGTTAGTCTCTATAACTGTACAGTCTGTCATTATACCTAACAAGAATAACTGAGGAGTAAACTTTATCCTCTTTTTAAGAATATTTCGAATAATCCACCATATTTTTATCTATAAAAGACTTTATTGAAGTCGGCAGCTGCCTATGCCACCTGGGTCATAACACCATGTCTTTATGCTTCAAGCAAAACTGACTGCTTGAAATGTCACTTTTCTTAAGATTTCTGTTTATGTAGTCCTTGTCTTCATATTTGCGCTTCAGGGTGGATAACCCTGAGTTTCAAGCTGCTTCAATTACATTATCATATATATTAATATAGGCTGGAGTTTCAGGATAGTACCAGCTGGTTCAGAGGAACCTCAAGGTTTGGGCATCTGTACATGTGAGAAAATTGCCCCACATCTAATTGCCTTATGAGCATATTCACTCTCCAGAGAGAAAATGCAGGCTACGGAAGACTGGGTCAAAATTCAATATTTGAATTGAATTGAATGCCATGTTCTGAATGGGGGAAATCCATGCTACTTATTGCTGCTATCACAATGATTTCTGTTCTTACTGCTATTGCTAATGAAGTGTCTGATGTTTGGTTAATGATCATTAATTACCTCCTTTAGTGAAATTGAATAATTGCACGTAGGTGCTTGATGTTATTTTAAGAACATGTACTGTTAAGATTGGAAATGTTATCCTGCAAATCAGGATTGGAAAGCTTCCAAGCAGAAGTACTGTCCAGTCCAAACCTCTGCGAGATATTAACAGAAAAGATTGAGATTTGTTTTATTTATATGCCGCCCTATTCCCGGAGGGACTCAGGGCGGCGAACAACTCAAAGGGGGAAAGGGAACACAAAAGTACAGACAAGCATTTAAAATAGCCAACAGCCACACAAGTCGAGAGGGGAAGGGAGCTCATCAACCCCAGGCCTGCCGACACAGCCAGGTTTTAACGGCTTTTCGGAAGGCCAGGAGAGGGGTGAGGGTCCGAATCTCTGCGGGGAGTTCGTTCCAAAGGGCCGGAGCTGCAACAGAGAAGGCCCTCCCCCGGGTCGTAGCCAGATGGCATTGGCTGGTAGATGGAACCCGGAGGAGGCCAACCCTGTGTGATCTAAAGGGTCTTTGGGAGGTAATTGGCAGCAAGCAGTCTCTCAAGTACCCAGGTCCAATACCATGAAGGGCTTTATAAGTGACAATTAGCACCTTGAAGCGTATCCGGAGACCGATCGGAAGCCAGTGCAGCTCGCGGAGGATAGGTGTAATGTGGGTGTACCGAGGTGCACCCACAATCGCTCGCGCGGCTGCGTTCTGGACGAGTTGAAGTCTCCAAATGCTCTTCAAGGGCTGCCCCATGTAGAGCGCATTGCAGAAAAGGAGGAAGAGAGGAGGGACAAATGTGATTCCCCCCCCTCTTTTTTTTTTTTTGAATGAATCAGTGGACCTATGCCAGCTCCAGGATCAGCAGGGGAATTCAGGAAGGAGTTTCAGAGTCAACTTGTGAATCCAGACTCACTTCGGGTATACTCACCAATTTACAGGGGAGGGCTGGGTGGGCGTGGCCATGGTGGGTGTGGCTTAATCAGTCTCCTGCACCATGGCAGGGGGGCCATTTTCACCTTCCCTAGTCTCCGGAGGCTTTCCTCAAGCCTCTGGGAGGCTGAAAACTGCATTCCCCGGGCTCCACAGTCCTGTTTTTCCCCATTCTTGTGCCTCTGCATGGGCCCTACGCTTATCTTGCATCCAAAACGGGCTGTGTGGAGACTCCTGGGAGGGCAGGGATGGGGAGCACGGGGACAGCCAGGGGTGGGATTTGGAGGTTCTCCAAAGTTAACGTTAGCTTCGGTTCTCCCGAACCCAGGTGAACCGGTAGCAACACATCCCTGTCACCAAATCTAGTTAATGTTTAATGTTTAATAAATTTATATGCCGCCCAATCCTGAAGGACTCCGGGCGGCTTACATAAAAACAATTTAAAAGAATACTAAAAAAGTTTAAAAAAATAGAAGAAAAGGCAAGTTAAAAAGACACAACATGCACTCAACCTTAGTGGGGCTGGACCTCATTCAAGAGGTCAACAGCCCCAGGCCTGCCGGAAAAGCCAGGTCTTAATAGCCTTGCGGAAGGCCGCGAGAGTGGGGAAGGTCCGGATCTCAGGGGGTAGATCGTTCCATAGGGTCGGGGCAGCTACAAAAAAGGCCCTCCCCTGAGGAGCCGCCAAACAACATTGTCTAGTTGATGGCACCCGGAGAAGGCCCATCCTATGAGATCTTATCGGACGCTGGGAGGTATGTGGCAGAAGATGATCCCATAGATATCCAGGTCCTAAGCCATGTAGTTATCCAATTCAGTGTTTCGCGACCTGGGTAGCTTTAAGATGTGTGGACTTGAACATTGATGGATGGTTGGGGAATTCTGGGAGTTGAGGTCCACACATCTTAAAGGTTGAAAACGTTGCTCTAAATTTCTTTTCATCTCTCTCAATAATAAAATCAAGAATTCAGAAACAAAAAATATAGGGATATTAGAAATCAAACCTTCCCCTTCAGGGTTGGGCCATTGTCTTCATCCTCAGATAGGGGAATCCCAAAAGGCCTCAATCTCCTACCCAAAGGATTAGATTAGCTTGCATCTTTTGTCCTGGCAAATTAAGTGGTGATGGAAGAGGAATTGTGAGCTGTTGCTAAATAATTCACATTCTACCCTTAAAACGATGCTATATGGCACTGCACATCAGAACAACTAGACACAAGGACAGTTTTCCCCCATGCAGTCACTCTGCTAAGCAACTAATTCCCACAACACTGTCAAACTATCTAGAAAGGCTGTATTACTATTGTTATTCTCACCTTCCCTATTACCTAACTCCTTATCTTCTTATGACCATCACTTGTTGCTTGTATCTTACAATTTAAACTGTTTAATTAGTATCATAGTATGATTTGTGTTGATTGCTTATTTAGTATCCATGACTATTGCTAAGTGTTGTGTCTAATGTTTTATGATGAATGTATGTTTACAATGACTATGATAATAGCAATAGCAGTTAGACTTATATACCGCTTCATAGGGCTTTCAGCCCTCTCTAAGCGGTTTACAGAGTCAGCATATTGCCCCCACAGTCTGGGTCCACATTTCACCCACCTCGGAAGGATGGAAGGCTGAGTCAACCTTGAGCCGGTGAGATTAGAACCGCTGAACTGCAGATAACAGTCAGCTGAAGTGGCCTGCAGTACTGCACCCTAACCACTGCGCCACCTCGGCTCTTTTGATCTATCACTATTCTTGTATGTACACTGAGAGCTTATGCACCGGAGACAAATTCTTTGTGTGTCCAATCACACTTGGCCAATAAAGAATTTCTGTTCTGTTCTGTTCTGTTCTGTTCTGTTCTGTTCTGTTCCGTTCCGTCCCGTCCCGTCCCATCCCATCCCATCCCATCCCATCCCATTTATGGGTGGGTTGCTTCTGGCATTACTGCCAGTTCAGCCTGCAAAAAAATGCACTCACCTTCATAGTTGACTTGGATATTTCCATAGTGGTGCCCAAATACAACTGCCATTCTTGCTCTTTGTTGTGTTATTTTTTGCAACTCAGGCAAGTAATTAAAATTGATAAGACATCTTCCAAGATACGTTGAACACCTAGACACACTACATACTGGAATTCAGAAATGTCTATTTTATTTAGTGGCAATATTTATATCCTGTCTATTCAGGGGGGCATATATAATGCTTCTTCTTCTTCTTAACCATTCGTCCACACCAGAGGTGATATTCAGCCGGTTCTGACCGGTTCACCCCAACCGGTAGTGGAAATTATGGGCCCACCCCGCCCACTCTCCTGTCTCTATGCTGTCCTATTTAGGCATGTTTTTGAGGCTGGGTGCATGTGCAGAAGGCATGCATGCCAGCAAAGTGCAGGTGCGGAAGGGAACAAAGCGAGTTGGCATGTGCAGGGCAAACCAGTGGTAACAAAATGTGAAGCTCACCGCTGATCCACACTTTTGTTTTGTTTTGTGTACATATCTTATACATACTGTCAGAATCTTAGGGGAAGGTGCTCTCCGGTGTGTCAGCGTTCCAAGTGTCATGTAGAATTAAATCAGAGTCCAAGGCAAAATGATCCTTAAAGTTCCAATTTAATAAAGCAGACATCTTTATTATATGTGCTTCTATGCAGAGCAAATTAGATATTCTCCATGTTGTTGACTTACCTGATGATCCACCTCTTGATTATGAACTTAAAACAACTCTGAGAACCTATCAGCCCTGTTCAATTGCCTCAATCAATTGCCACATCCAATATTATTATTGCTAAAGACCAGCCTCAGCTGAGCAAAGCAGGTATCACTGGGTAATGATCTGTCTATATGAACAGTCCTCCTGTGATCAAGTCTGCTTTGTTTTCAGCCTTGTTGATCCTTCTGCCTTTAAAGCTATTCTTTATTTGGAAATGGGTCTTTGTGAAAATACAAAGAAGATGGTAGCATTCGAAGAAACCCTGCCCTTTCCTTCCTTTCTTCATCCATTTATCTTTTCCCCTTCCTTTCTTCATCATTTCCCCTTCTCTTACCTTCTTCATCCATTTATTCCCTTCCCTTCTTCATCTATTTATCTTCCCTTCCCTTCTTCGTCCATTTATTCCCTTCTGTTTTTCATCAATTTAACTTCTCTTCTGTTCCTTTTCTTTCTTCATCTATTTATCCTCTTCCCTTCCCTTCTTCATCAATTTATCTTCCCTTCCCTTCTTTATCTATCTAAGAGCTGAGGTGGTGCAATGATTAGAGTGCAGTGCTGCAGGCTACTTCAGCTGACTGCAAGCTGCAGTTTGGCCATTCAAATCCCACCAGGCTCAAGGTTGATTCAGCCTTCCATCCTTCCGAGATGGGTAAAATGAGGACCCAGATTGTTGGGGGCAATAGGCTGACCCTGTAAACCACTTAGAGTGAGCTATAAAAGCACTATGGAGTGGTATATAAGTCTAAGTGCTATTGCTATTATTCTCTTCCCTTTCCTTCTTCATTTATTTGTCCTCTTCCCTTCCCTTCCCCCATAAACATTTTTTACTTCTTCTTGTCCTCTAAAGTGTCACTGAATATGTCAGGCAGTTTAATTGCATATGAGTTAAAATATACGACTGAAAAATCTTTGGGGATCAATGGGTTTTCTAAAATTATAAAGGTCTAATTCTTCATTTCCCTAACAGAATTAGTGTAGCCGTGCCGATTGGGGACTCTGCGAATGGAAGAGAAGCAAATCTATAAGGCATAAAATTGAAAGAAGCTGGTGTAATTCATGATGATTTTTCAGTTCAGGTGGGGAATTAATTACTTGTAAATGGAAGCATTAGCTCTGCCCAGTGCTTCAGATTCAACTTCCACAAAGAGTTTTGGAGCACGGAGTTGTGCAATTGAATATTGCAACTTTCTGAAAGCAAGGAGTATCTTTTCCCAAAGTTGTACAAAAGTGTATAATTTCTTTGTGGTATTGCAGAGAAGTTCTGCATCTCTTCACCCATGTGGTCCAAAGCATCATTTGGAGATGGAAGACAAAGCACTAGACAGCTCCCCCATCTCACTTTATGATTCAGGGAATGCATGCATGAATATTGAAGATGGGCTTAATTGGATGAAATACTAGCAGGTAATTCAATAACTGTAGACTAAGACTGGAAACTTATTGGGGGGAAAGCAATGACAAATTACAAGGATGTATACATTTAGTCAACTGGGGCAGAGATGGGTTGCTGACGACTCGGCCTGAACCAGCCAAACTGGTAGTAGCGGCAGCGGGAGGCTCCGCCCACCTGCCCGGACACTTCTGTGCTTGCAGAAGTGTCCAAGCAGAAGAGTCATGCGCACGGGAGCACACCCAAACCTGTAGTAAAAAAAAAATTAGCAACTCACCTCTGAACTGGGGGAAGGGTGGGGAGTTACCTTTTTATCCAAGTGTGATAAAATGTTCATTGTAAATGAAAGGGCAGTGATTTCTGAATTCAGCAGAGGAATCACAAAAAATCTCTAATGCAACTCTGGACTTCAGAATGAAAGAAATCCATGACTCCAAAGTGGACAGAGTTGGAAGGGACCTCATGAGGTCTTTTAGTCCAACTCCCTGGTGAGATAGGAAACTCTATATCATTTCAGACAGACTGTTGTCTAATCTCTTCTTAAATATCTCCAGTTTGGAGCACCCACAATTTCTGGAGGCAAGTTGTTTCACTGGTTAATTGTTCTAACTGTCAAGAAATTTCTCCTTAGTTCCAGGCTGGTTCTCTCCTTGATTCGTTTCCATCCATAACTTCTTGTCCTGCCTTCAGGCTCGCTGGAGAATAGGTTGACCTCCTCTTCTTTGTGGCAACCCCTTAGATTCTCCCCAAGTCCTTGTTTTCATTAAGATAAAAGGTAAATGTGAAGGTTTCATCCACACATGCGTGCTAGTCATCCCCGACTCTAGGGGATGGTGCTCATCTCCATTTGTAGAGCCAGCTCTGTCCGAAGACGTCTCCATGGTCATGTGGCCGGCATGACTCAACGCTGAAGGTGCATGGAGCTCTATTACCTTCCAACCAAAGTGGTCCCTATTGTTTCTACTTGCATTTTTAATGTGCTTTTGAACTGCTAGGTTGGCAGAAGTTGGGACAAGCAACAGGAGCACCCTCCATTATGCGGCAGTAGGGATTTGAACTGCAAACTCCCCAAAACACACCCGTTTTTGGTCTGCAGAGTACTTCTGAGGTCCTGGGAGGGCGAAAATGTGACATGTGGAGGGCTTGAGAGCCCAAAAACGCCTGCATTCTGTCTATAAGATGCTCCTAAATTTTCACCCACTTTTGGGGAGGGGGCATCTTATACTCTGAAAGGTGCATCTTATACTCTGAAAAATAGAGTACTATTGGCTACAATGCATTTCATGGTCCTAGTATGGTGGAAGGATCCGTGTTCAATTATACATAAATCCACAATTTCAATCTCCGGGACATCTGAGAAGAGCAAGAAAAACCTATTCGAAATCTTGAAAATTCTAGATCCAAAGCCGTTATCTACAAGGGTTAATCGAAATGGTATAACACAACTTCCAATTGTCCCTGAAGTGGTGAAGAAAATAATGGTGTTTTATCTCGGGCTAATGAAATTGGATTGTATCCAGTGAAATGTTTCAGACAACCCTTTGGAGATTATAGGTAAAATACATTTTGTTCAACAGGAGCCTCCATAAAATAGCTTTCTGTTTTTCAGCCATAAATTGTCTTCCATAAAAAGTAATGTTTACGAGGTTACATGCTGATGGCTTAATCCATTTAATCTTTTAATATTCTATAACTACTGCCTATTTATTACTCATGATCCCCCTTGGAAGAAAAAATCTTGTCAGACATCAGTGTTATTTTGATCAGTAGCTGGGAAAGATTTCCTGCAAATAATTGCACCCAGGAGGTTTTTAAATGAATTATCACAAATTTGTTACTGCAGAGGAAAACGTCCAGATCACTTTGATGCCAGCTCAAATATTTATCACTGAAGACAATTCACATGTTTGCCCCATTCTATGAAGTGGCATGAAGTCAATTGCTGGAGAAATGAATCCTTAATAATAGGCAACTAAGCAACAGTTAGTCCTTGACTTACAACTATTCATTTAGTGACTGATCAAAGTTACAACGGCACTGAAAAAATGCGACTCACAACCATTTTTTTTAGACTTGAAACTTTGTCAGGTTGATTCTTGAATACAGCTTGTCTGCCTGGAACCTACACAGTATATCGGCGATTAATTCAATCGATCAAGTCCAGAGGTATTTCAGGAGAAGAGTCCTCCACTCTTCTGCTCACAATAGAATCCCTTATGCCACCAGGCTTGAAATTTTGGGTTTAGACAATCTGGAACTAGGCCGCTTAAGGTCTGACCTAAGTGTAGTACACAAAATTGTCTGCTACAACATCCTACCTGCCAACAACTACTTGAGCTTCAATCGCAATAATGCAAGGGAAAACAATTGAAACATAAACAAGGTAAACTGCTCCAAACTCGATTGCAGAAAATACGACTTCAGCAACAGAGTGGTCAACGCCTGTAATGCTGTACCTGACTCCGTTGTTACAGTCTCAAACCATCTCCATTTCAATCTCAAATTGTCTACTGTGGACCTCACCCCTTTCCTAAGAGGTCCATAAAGGGGGCATGCACAAGTGCACCAGCGTGCCTTCCGTCCCTGTCCTACTGTCCCCATTCATTTGTATTCACTTCCTTTGTTCATGTCCATCTTTATGCTTATACTTGTTATCTTGTACCTGTTTGACAAGCAAACAAACAAGCCAACTTAAAACCATTGCCATATCTTCAGGTTCATGCGATCAGAATTCAAAGCCTTGGCAATTGGCTCATTTATGACGGTTGCAGCATCCTGTGGTCATGCGGTCCCATGCAGTCATAAAAGGGGCAAAATGCACTTAAGAAGCATCTCACTTAGCAACAGAAATTTTGGGCTCAATTGTGGTTGTAAGTCAAGGACTGCCTGGTTTCAACGTACTTAAGAACTTTTCTAATATCACCTCTTCCAGATGGAATGGATCCATCCAATTGTCCATGTCTGTCTTTATATTGTTACTGCCTTTTTAAAAATGCTACAATCCTCCTAAATTCACCCTTGTGAGATGGGTGGCTATGCAAACAAAACAAGGAGGTCAATTGCTAGTTTTCCAAAATAAAGTTTAAGGCTGTAGCTTTTCCAGGCCTTGTTTACCCATCAGTGTCACCATGGTTTTATTTTGGTGGTATTTTTTTATATATGGATGCTATTATTTGTTGGTTTATTTTTAGAATATATAGAAGATTATAGACTTCATTCAAGTTGGATCTATTTTTTTTCTTGCTTCCCTGCCCCCCATGTGTACAATATTTTCTTTGTCAATAATTTAGAAATGTGATAGATAGACCTCGATAGGAAATTGTCTAGTAGTTAAGGGCTGGAAACAAGAGACTGTGAAGTCTAATCCTGTTTTAGGCATGAAAGTCAGCTTTGGACCAATTAACAGGAGACTGGGAGTTCTAGTCCTGTCTTAGGCATGAAAGCCAGCTTTGGGCCAATCATCAGGAGATTGGGAGTTCTAGTCCTGTTTTAGGCATGAAAGCTGGCTGGGTGACTTTGAGCCAATTGCCAGGAAATGATGAGTTTTAATCCTGCCTTAGGCCATCTCTAAGCCATCTCACAAGGTTTTTGTTGTTGTGGGGAAAATAGAAAGAGGAAGGAACATTAGGTATATTCACTGTCTTGACTAATTTATAAAATAATAAAGGCAAGAAATAAGTTTAATAATAAGTTAATAAGTTAATAAGTTAATAAGTTAATAAGTTAATAAGTTAATAAGTTAATAAGTTAATAAGTTAATAAGTTAATAAGTTAATAAGTTAATAAGTTAATAAGTTAGTTAATAAGTTAGTTAATAAGTTAGTTAATAAGTTAGTTAATAAGTTAGTTAATAAGTTAGTTAATAAGTTAGTTAATAAGTTAGTTAATAAGTTAATAAGTTAATAAGTAAGTTAATAAGTTGAAATAAAATATATAATTTATGAAAACTATCAGCTGTTCAACATCAATGGAATTTCAGAAATTATGCTTTCCCCCACAATTCCATGACTCCCCATTGTGGAATGACGAGGACAAGAATAGCCTTTGGTTTCAATTGTTAGACTGGAACACACATACACATATACTGTGTGGCACCTGTGCTGTTGACAGGGAATCATAGTGGTAGAACATCTTTATTGATGCTGGGCTATCCAAGCGAAAGGCAATTCCATCTGCTAGCCTCAATTTGCGAGGGATGTCGGCAAAACATCTTACAGAGTTGTGAGCAAATGAGGTTTTGCCTCGTTGCTAACAAGGTTGAAATGCCAGGTTTATCACCAGGGGAGATCACCCTTGTCCATTGGCTGGCCTATTATATTGTCTGCTCCAGCTTCTGCGATTGGTGCTTAATCGGAAGTGTTTCTCTGTTCTCTCTCTCACATGATTTCCACCCTCCGCGACCAACTTTGCATTTCCAAGTGGAATCATTATGAAGTGTGTGTTTTGGCAATCCGGTCTTGACATTTCGCTCTCAGCTTTTGGATGGTTGGTTAACCTGGTTCTTGGAACCCATTGCAAAGAGGAAAATCTGTGATCACACCAATTAGGCTGTTTGCTCAGTCTTTGGTCTGCTAGATGGGCAAACCTGGGAATGGCTTTTAAATCATGTAAATGAAAATGAGGAAGTAAGTGTGGCTGGCTGTTCCCAGAACAAGAGCTAAGGAAATGTTCACAATGCTGTATGGTACAGATTAACAGAGTTTGAAGGGACCTTGTAGACCATCTAGTCCAACCCCCCCCCCCGCCCAAGCAGGAGACCCTACGCCATTTCTGACAAATGGTAGTCCAATCTCTTCTTGAAAGTCTCAAGTGATGAAGCTTTCACAACTTCTGAAGGCAACTTCTGTTCCATTGGTTAATTGCTCTCACTGTCAGAAAATTTTTCATTATTTCCAGGTTGAATCTCTCCTTGTTCAGTTTCCATCCATTATTCCTTGTCTGGCCTTCAGGTACTTTAGAGAGGTGCTTCTCTCTGTGATAGCCCCTCAAATATTGGAAGACTGCTATCAGGTCTCGCCTGGTCCTTCTCTTCACTAGACTAGCCATGCCCAATTCCTGCAACCATTCTTTATTTGTTTTAGTCTCCAGTCCTCTACTCATCCTTGTTGTTCTACTCTGCACTTTTTCTAGAGTCTCGACATCTTTTTTATAGTGTGCTGACCAAAACTGGCCGCAGTACTCTAGGTGTGATCTTACTAAGGCTTTATAATGTACATTTATAGATGTAGAGGTTCTGAAGAAGATGTAGGCTTGTCTTAGCTTCCTCTTGCCAAAGGCTAGGGGGAGACATGATAGCAATGTTCAAATATTTGAGGGGCTGTCACAGAGAGGATGGGGTCAAGCTATTTTCCAAAGCACCTGAAGGCCAGACAAGGAATAATGGATGGAAACTGACCAAGGAGTGTTATTTCAACCAGGAAATAAGGAGACATTTTCTGAAAGTGAGAACCATCAACCAATGGAACAGAAGTTTCCTTCAGAAGTTGTGGGAGCTTCATCACTGGAGGCTTTCAAGAAGAGATTGGACTGCCCTCTGTCAGAAATGTTGTAGGGTCTTCTGTTTGGGCAGGGGTTTGGACTAGATGACCTGCAAGGTCCCTTCCAACTCTTAATCTGTAAAGTAAAGTAATAATACTGAATGGTCAGTCTGAAAGGTCATCTGAAGGAATCTCTGGGACTCTATCAGTAGATAAAAATATGCAGAAGGCAGTTTAGGGATTGAAATATTGCCTATTGTCTCTGAATCCTGGACAAAATAAATTCAAGGAAAGCAGATTGTGAACAAATAGTACAAATTATTATTATTTATTTCTAAATGGTTTTTAAGAAAATTCTAAAAACTGAATCATTGTAGAGGGTGGGTGGTTTTTTTTAATATGTACTTTACACCTGACCTCATCTTGTATGTTTCTTCTTTTTCCTCATTTTGATTGCTATGGTTATTTTTTGTTGTTTTTTAGATGGATTTTGTTTGCAGTTGTGTTGCTGTTCTTGCTGTGATTGTGATTGCTTTTACTCTAGCCAGGGTTGTTTTAATGTTGTTTTTATATTGAATGTAAGCCACCAATAATTTTTTTTGATTGTGGCAGAGCAGAAGTTTGATAAATAAATAAATGAAATGATAAAAGCAGATTGCTGAAGGAGTTGGTGGACTTTTCCTTACTGCATTGAAACAAAGCTGGTTAAATATTTGCTAGAGTTACTTAAATTTAGGTTCTGCGTGGAGGATGGAATTGGACACCACAGTCTAACCACAGTATTGTAACGCGAGACCAGGGGTGGGTTCCTGCCAGTTCTAACCTCTTCTATAGAAGAGGTTCCACAAATCTACAGTGCTGTTTAGAACTGGTTCCAGCTCCCTCCCCCCACCCATCCGCACATCATCAAGATGAAAAGCGAGAGGAGGAATTCTGGGAGTTGAAGTCCACAAGTCTTAAAGCAGTCAAGTTTGAACACCCCTGGAGGTTTTTTTCTAAAGGGTTAGGGGTGCAAGGGTCTTGTAACTTGACAGCTTTAAGACTTGCACGCTTCAAATGCCAGAGTTTCTGAGCCAACATTTTGATTACTAAGCAAGAGCGTTGTTAAGTGAGTTTCATCACATTTTACAAGTTGGCCACGCCCACCCAGTCACATGGCTGGTAAGCCACTCCCACCCGGTCACATGGCTGGCAAGCCACTCCCACCCGGTCACATGGCCGGCAAGCTACTCCCACAAAGTAGGCCATACCTACCGAAGAGGTTCTAAAAAAATTTGAAATCCACCACTGCTCTAGACTTTTCTGAAAGAAAATCAGATAATGTGGGAAATGGAGAGGTAAGTCCTTGACTTAGAACAATTGATTTAGTGTCTGTTCAAAGTTGCAACAGCACTGAAAAAAGTAACCTATGATGGTTTTTCACAGTTATGAACTTTGCAGCATCTCCATGATCACAGGATCAAAACTGAGATGCTTGGCAACAGGTTCATACTTATGACATTTGCTGTCTCCCAAGGTTATGTGATCACATGTTGCGACCTTCTGACAAGCAAAAACAATGGGAAAGCCAGATTTGCTTAACAACTGGGTTACTCACTTACCAACTGCAGTGAGTCACTTAGCCACTGGGGCAAGAAAGCTCATAAAATGAGGCAAAACTCACTTTAAAATGTCTCACATTGCAACAGAAATTTTGGACTCAATTGAGGTTGTAAGTCGAGTGTCAGGATTCCAATAGCATCCTCCTTGAAATAATAGATTGAGGCAAGAAACTACTCAAAACACCAATTTATTAGAAGAGCCTTGTTGGCACATCTGGGAAATCCCAAATCTGAAATCTTCCAGGTTTTCCCCACCCAGTTGAAAATTCAAGACCCCACCCCAACACTCACAAGTCCATCAAATTGTCCAATCAGTTACTGCTGTGGATTAAGATTCCTCCCATTCACATCCATCCAGGTTCAGGGATGAGGTGACCTTGACTTTCTGAGAAGGAATGTTGTTATGGCTACACATCTGCCAAGATCCATACCATCCCCACTCCAAGTTTCCCATAGTAACTATATTTGAATATGTGGCAGTCTTGAGGCCCTATCCCCTGATGGCTTCCAAACCTGACATCAAGGACTACCTGTAATAGTCTAGATGTCACCCATAGGGTTTTTTTTGGAAGAGATGCAATTTGGGGCCTACGTATATTTGCAAAGCCCTCTTTTATTCCCAAAATCAATAAGCATCTTTTTAAAGACATATGACATTGTAGAACAGAGGTGTTAAACTCAAGGCCCAAGAACCGGAGCTAGCCTGCAGGATGGTTAGATCTGGCCCACAGGGCTGACCTGGAAAAAGCAAAGGACCAGCCCACAGTGCCTCTGCCAGCAAAAACAGAACTCGAGAAAGGCACGGGCAGCCCTCCCAAGCTCTGTTTTCACTGGCAGAGGGTTGCAGGAGGCTCTGGCAGCCAAAAATGGAGCTCGGGAGCCCGTTTTTGCTGGCAGAGTGTTTGGGCCACCGCAAGCGCCTCTGATGTGAGTGATGCTGCACTGGCCATGCCCGTGGTGGGTTTCAAAAATTTTTGGAACCACTTCTGTAGGTGTGGCCTGCATTCTGGGTCCACTGGTGGAACCTCTTCTAACCGTTTCAGTAGATTTGATGAACTGGTTCTACCGAACTGGTGCAAACCGGTAGGAACCCACCTCTGGGCCATGCCTACCCTGGCCATGCCCACCCTGGCCCCCCAAGGTCAAACAACCCTGATGCGGCCCTCAATAAAATTGAGTTTGACACCCCTGTTGTAGAAGAATGATCTATGGTGCTCAAAAATTGGCTTTGTGCCATGGAGGCTTATACCAGAAGAAATGTTGGATACCATCTGTCTGAAGTGGTGTAGGATTTCCTGCCTAAGCAGGGGGTTGGACTAGAAGACCTCCAAGGTCTCTTCCAACTCTGTTATTCTGTCAAATAGGGCTGCCCAGATTTCAGTTCAATCAAGCTTCAGTTTAAAGTTCCCACGAGACCAGCTTCGACGCAGTGAATGAAATCCGAGAGCAGCAAAAAATGCTTTTACAGCTTTACAAAGTGTTTTACAGATTTGGTAGATTTTTCTGCCTTTTCAAGGCACAATGTACAATTTTGCAACTTCATGTCCATAGACGGAGAATGTCAAAAGCAGGGGTAGCACCGTAGCACAGGGATGAGCTCCTTGTCACTGACATGAGTAGCCTGCAGATAGATTTCATCACCCCCTTGCTTCTTCTGCCTATCAAAACGCTTTTGGATGGCAAGGCTAATGCAATTTGGATGTCGCTCAATTCTTCAGCCTGGCCACTCACAAACCTTAGCCTCGCCCTCTGTTGTGCTAATGGATTGTTAACTCTTTTTGCCAATGCAGATGGTCCTCGAGCTACAACCACAACCGAACCCCAAAACTCTGTTGCTAAGCAAGACAGTGAGTCCCCCCCTGTTTTACAATTTTTCTGGCATAGTTGTTAAATGAATCACTACAGTGGTTCAGTTAGTAAGACTGTTGTTATGATCCTGGCTTCCCTCGTTGACTTTACTTGTCAAAAGGTCACAAAAGGGACAATGCAACTGTCATAATTACATGCCAGTTGTCAAACATATGAATTTTGACTGTGTGACCATGGGGATGTTGCAACCAGTCATAAGTCACGCTTTTCTTTCAATGGTTGTAACTTTGAATGGTTACTAAATGAATGGTTGCAAGTTTACTCCCTGTAGAACAGCTCTCAGTCCCATGAATATGGTTCAAGATGGGTCTTGTTTGAATGGGTGTCAGGCTAATACAGGTAGTGCCTCCAACTCTTACTGTCTGTAAAAATAGAGAAAGGATTTTAACTCCAGGCAAGTTGTCAAGAATATAGGAAGGCATTTGGCCTAGTGTTCCATCTCTCAGGCTGGGGGGTCAAATTGTACGCCCCTCAGACAGGGTTCGCAACTTGGGAGTCCTCCTGGACCCACAGCTGACTTTCGAACATCATCTGTCAGCTGTGACTAGGGGGACATTTGCCCAGGTTCGCCAGGTTTGCCTGGTACACCAGTTGCGTCCCTACCTGAACCGGGAGGCCCTCACAACAGTCACTCGTGCCCTTGTGACCTCTAGGCTGGAGTACTGCAATGTGCTCTACATGGGGCTGCCCTTGAAGAGTATTCGGCGACTTCAGCTGGTCCAGAATGCGGCCGCGCGAGCGATCGTGGGTGCACCTCGTTTCACCCACGTAACACCTATCCTCCGCGAGCTGCACTGGCTGCCTGTTGATCTCCGAGTGCGATTCAAGGTGCTACTTATCACCTACAAAGCCCTTCATGGTATTGGACCTGGGTACTTGAGAGACCGCCTACTGCCAATTACCTCCACTAGAGCGATACGATCGCATAGATTAGGCCTCCTCCGAATTCCATCATCCAGCCAGTGTAGACTGGCAACTACCCGGAGGAGGGCCTTCTCGGTGGCTGCTCCGACCCTCTGGAACGAACTCCCGTGGAGATTCGGACCCTCACCACCCTCCAGTCTTCCGCGCTGCCCTAAAGATCTGGCTGTCCCGGCTGGCCTGGGGTTAAGACCCTAACCCCACTCAAATTGTGTGACTGTTGTGTTTTTAAATGATGTAGTGTCTTATGTTATAAAATGTTTGTCCTTCCCCCCCCCCTTTTTGAACTGTGAGCCGCCCTGAGTCCCCCCAGGGAAAAGGGCGGCATACAAATAAAGGGAAATGATAAATGAAATGAAATGAAATAAAGGGAAATCATTTCAAATGAATGTTGGAAATGCAAATATAAAGAAGGGACTTTTATCATTTACAGTGGACGCGTGATAAAGCAAAAATATATTGGAGTAGGATACATATCTTAATACAGAACATTCTTAAAGTGAATGTAAAGAGAAAACCTCTTTTGGGTTTAATGGAAAAAGACCTTGGGAAAAAAATTTGACCTTTGATGTTATATACGCAAGTTAACAGTAGCAAGACATGAAATTCAATGGTAAAAAAATAAGGTTCTACATTTAGGCAAGAAAAACAAAATGCATAGGTACAGTATAGGTGGTACCTTGCTCAATAGTAGTAACTGTGAGAGGGATCTTGGAGTCCTAGTGGACAACCATTTAAATATGAGCCAGCCGTGTGCATCAGCTGCCAAAAAGCCAACACAGTTCTAGGCTGCATAAACAGAGGGATAGAATTAAGATCACGTGAAGGGTTAATACCACTTTGTAATGCTTTGTAAGGCCACACTTGGAATACTGCATTCAGTTTTGGTCACCACAATGTAAAAAAGATGTTGAGACTATAGAAGAGTTACAGAGAAGAGCAACAAAGAGGATTATGGGACTGGAGACTAAACATATGAAGAACGGTTGAAGGAACTGGGTATGTCTATTTTCATAGAAAGAAGGACTAGAGGAGACATGATAGCAGTGTTCCAATATCTCAGGGATTGCCACAAAGAAGAGGGAGTCAAACTATTTTCCAAGACACCTGAGGGTAGAACAAGAAGCAATGGGTGGAACTAATCAAGGAGAGAAGCAACTTAGAACTGAGGAGC
Organism: Thamnophis elegans; assembly: GCF_009769535.1. Lineage (NCBI taxonomy): Eukaryota > Metazoa > Chordata > Lepidosauria > Squamata > Natricidae > Thamnophis > Thamnophis elegans. Next base: position 136,987,182 of record NC_045543.1, on the reverse strand, counting down.
TATTTCCTGACAGTTAGAACAATTAATCAGTGGAAAACTTGCCTCCAGAAGTTGTGAATGCTCCAACACTGGAAGTCTTTAAGAAGATGTTGGATAGCCATTGTCTGAAACGGTATAGGGTTTCCTGCCTAGCAGGGGGTTGGACTAGAAGACCTCCAAGGTCCCTTTCAACTCTGCTATTGTATTGTATTGTAAGATTATTCTATGCACAGAAATGGAAGGTCACCTCGATCCTCACAATGGCCCGAATGGCTGCAAAAATTCAGAGTTAGCAGAGATGGCTAAATTGACTGCTTTGATCAAAGGAAAAGAAATACAATACTTTGATTTCTACTTGGAAACTGCTTCTGGACTTTGTGCTTGAGGTGGGGAAAAAAATGAAACTTTGATTTTGGATTTACCGATTATATCAGGGGTGTCAAACTCAAGGCCCGGGGGCCCAGATCCAGCTTGTGAGGTGCTTTAATCTGAGCACTGAGAAGACCAGAGCCAATTTCAACTAACAAACCTTTATTAACAGACTCAATAACTAGCAGCCAAGCGGTCCCTCTGACAGGTTTTATACCTGATTTTATACCAATCAGAGCTCTGCAATTCTCCCCGCCGGCTGGGTGTTGCGTCGGAAACTAATAGGATTGCTCCTATCTTTGACAGACATCCGGCGGTCATAAAAGTGAGGACTTAACATGAAGTGTTAGATCTGCCCATGGAGCACACTTGGGAAACAGTGAAGGACCAGCTCGAGGTGCTTCTGCCAGCAAAAAAACACAGCTCAGGAGGGACACGTGCAGCTCTCCCAAGCTCCGTTTTTGTTGGCAGAGTGCTGCGGGAGGACATCAGCATTGCAGCTGAATATGGAGCTCACAAGGCTGCAGGTGGCCCTCCCAAGCTCGATTTCATTGGCAGAAGGTTGCCGGAGGCTGTCCCAGCCAAAAATGGAAACCCGGGAGCCCCATTCTCTCTGGCAGAGCCACCACAGGTGCCCCAAAACGAGTGAACTCAAGCTGGCCATGCCCACCCAAAACCCACTGAGGTCAAACCAATGGTGGGATTCAGCCCAGTTCGCACCTATTCGGAGAACCGGTGGTTAACTTTCTAAGCGGTTCAGTGAACTGGGATTTGGAAGACATCTTTTGTTTTTTTCCCACTTTACACGGCTAATCCTGTAAGGAAGGCAGGAAGGAAACATTCTGGTGTTGTTTCTAGCCTAATCTTTATTGCCGGCTTTCAGAAACTGCCTCTCCGGTTAACCTTTATTACATGAAATAGCTAAGGCAAAGCGCCCCATCGACTGTGAGTGACATTGAGTTGGCCACACCCACTCAATCATGACCACTGAGCCACGCCCATCCAGCTGGTCATTAGGGCAGAGAACCAGTTGTTAAATTATTTGAATCCCACCACTGGGTCAAACACAACCCTGATGCAACACTCAATGAAATTGAGTTTGACACCCCTGGATAGATAGATTTGTTGTTATGGAAATAGCCAGTTTATACTATTATGTAAAACTAAAAAGTTTAGGTTTGATATTAATGCCGTATTCTAGGACACCAAAGGGAGTTGAAAGTCAATGTCCTTTCTTTTTTTCCTTTTCCCCTTTTCTTTCTCTCCCTTTTCCCTTCCCTATTTTCCCTATTTACTTTTGTATTTTTTTCATGCTATATTATAAGCTAATAAAAACTGTTTTTAATCAAAAAAGAGTAGAAAAAGGATGAAGGCAACCAATGTCTTAATGAACACAGACTATTTTCAGTCCTGTTGCATAGAATAGTTTGAGGGGGAAGCGTTGCAGTGAAACCGTTGATCGTAACTGGTTGAAACTTGGCCAGATTAATCTAAAGGTCCCTCATCTCTGCTGTTTACTTGTTAGATTTATATCCTTGCTTTCCTCTAAGAGCTCCACCTGATTTACAGGAAGATATCTGTACGTGTTTTGCCCACAACAGCAATCCTGCAAGGTTACTTGAGAGAGAATAAAGATTCAGAGCTACTTTCTGTTTTTGCCAAGGATCTTTGAATAGGTACCAGGCAACCGTTTTGGGGATTCAGAGTCAATAAGCACACCAGTGAATAAAGAGATTTCAAACTTTATTATTATATAGCAAACATAGTTAAAAGTGTCACATAAAAGCATATGCACCAAGCAAGATGAGACGCAAATCTCACACTACTAGCTGCAATGGCTCTTAGACTTATATACTGCTTCATAGAGCTTTACAGCCCCATCTTAAGTGTTTCATAGAGTCAGCCTATTGCCCCCAACCATCTGGGTCCTCATTTTACCCACCTTGGAAGGATGGAGGACTGAATCAACTTTGACCCTAGAGAGATTTGAATCGCCCAAATTGCTGGCAGCCGGCAGATCAGCAAAAGTAGCCTGCAGTACGCATCTAACCACTGCACCACCACGGCTCTATAATGATAGCAGAGATACTCCAAGGGTGACCAGTTTCCACATATCCAATGCTAGGTTTTGTGCAGAAGCTGCCAACAAATAACAACCCCCAAGGTTGGGATCACGTGAGTCCAGGACACTGCGACCATCATACATATGGGTCAAGCATCCGAATCTAAATGATATGACCATGGGGATGCTACAATGGTCCTAAGTGTAAAAAATGGTCACAGGTCACATTTGTCAGAGCTGTTGTAAGTTGAGAACCCTCTGTACTACATACAAGGGTTATCTTGCCCAAAAATGAATCAAAGTGTTAAAAAATGCAAGTAAAAAAATAGGGATCACTTTGGGGGAAGCAGTGGTGGGCATGGCTTGGTGGGCATGCATGGCTTGGTGGGTGTGACAGGGAAGGATACTATAAATATCACTCACCTTCCCACTCCAGGGAAGGTTACCACAAAATCCCCAATTCCTCCCAATCAACTGGGACTGGGAGGCAGAGAATAGATGGGGCGGGGCCAGCCAGAGGTGATGTTTACCGGTTCTCTGAAACTACTCAAAATTTCCGCTACTGGTTCTCCAGAACTGGTCGGAACCTGCTGAATATCACCTCTGGTGGGAAGGCACAGTGCTCCGTGTGCCTTTGGCATTGTGTCATGCCAGCCACATGACCATGGAGATGTCTTCAGACAGTGTTGGCTCTTTGGCTTAAAACGGAGATGAGCACCACCCCTAGAGCCAGAAACAACTAGCACGCATGTGTGGGGGAAAACTCTACTTTTAATATATCTTATGGATACTTCTACCCAACCAAATCAAACCTTAGAACACCTTGAAATAATTGTATTTACCTTCAAATCATGAATCAAGAACTCATATAGAACTATGCCCTCTTCAAATCTCAGCTGTCTCATTTAAACTGAATCAAGACTTGCTCACACAGCCGAATGTTATTCGCTAAGGTGCTACCTCTGTATTCTTTTGCTATTCAGTTTCTTCTTCATGCAAGGTGAAAAGAAAGATGACTTTTTTTTCATTTTAATTAAGCCAAGACCAGCCATAGAAGCAGCATGTAACAGTATCCCCAAACGGAGAAACTGAAATCTGTTAACTGATCAAAAGCAGCTCCATTAAACTAAAAAAACAACAACATACATTTGCTCTTGTATGTGTTTGCTAATGGGCTGGCTGATTTAATATAACATTGGCATTGCTCTATCATGTTTCCGATCAGCTCCAGAAAAAGGAAGATCAGCATTAAGGGCAAAGTGTTGAGTGATTGAAATTGTTTACCCAGATGCAATTATTTTGTGTGACTCCACCCCCTGAAAAGTAGATGAGGCATAATGGTTGTTGCAATTAATAAGGTAATGTAGTGTATTTGTGACTAATGAGTGCTTTTTTAGGGAAGCCACCTGCTAAGAATAAACTGCTCATTCTTCAGGTATTGTTGTCATTCTTAAGGTCTCACCCATCTTCTCGCATCTGTAGCAATAGTACTTAGACTGATATACCGATTCACAGTGCTTTCTAAGCAGCCCTCTCTAAGCAGTTGCCCCCAACAACCTGAGTCCTCGTTTTACCAATCTTGGAAAAATGGAAGGCTGAGTCGACCTTGAGCTGGTGAGAATTGAACTGCTGGCAGTAGGCAGAATTAGCCTGCAATACTGTACTCTAACCACTGGCCACCATGGCTCTCTATGTATTATATACTTGTCTGCTACTACACAGAATATATAGAACATTTAGCAAAGTGGAGACCCAGATTTTAAATCCCACCCCAGTCACAAAAGCTCTCTATGGACTGTGGGCCAATCCTTCCCTTCATAACTTTAGGCCGTTTCATAACTTGAGGCCATTCATCTCTCTCAGCCCAACCTATCTCATAGGGTTATGTTGGGGGGGGGCTCCAGGGGTGGGATTCAGCCAATTTGCACCAGTTCAGGCAAACTGGATGTTAATTTTGCATCTGATTCGCCCAAGCCGGTTGTTTCAAGGACCGGCTGGCCCCGCCCACCCCCTCCCCTCCCAGGAGTCTCCACACGGCCCGTTCATCATGCCAGATAACTGCAGGGCCTATGCGGAGGCTCTGAGGGGGCAAAAATGGGCCTCCCAGAAGTCCAGAAACGGGCCTGTTTCTGCCTCCACAGCGCCTCCAGAGCCTGGGTGGAGGACAATTTTGTCCTCCTGGAAGCTCAGGAAAAGCCTCCAGTACCTGAGGAGGATGAAAACAGGCATACTAGAAGTACCAGAAGTCTGAAAATGGGCCTGTTTCTAGCCCCTGGAGGGCCTCCAAAACCCAGGGGAGGCCGTTTTTGCCCTCCTGGAAGCTTGAGGAAAGCCTCCGGAGCCTGGAGAGCGGAAAACATCCCTCCCTTGCCATGTTGCAGGAGGCCAAGTAGCCCACACACCCATGGCCACGCCCACCCGGGCAGAGAACTGGTTGCTAACATTTTTCAATCCCACCTTTGGGGACCTGCCTATGCTTTACAATACAACAGCAGAGTTGGAAGGGACCTTGGAGAGTAGCAATAGCAGTTAGCAGTTAGATTTATATACCGCTTCATAGGGCTTTCAGCCCTCTCTAAGCGGTTTACAGAGTCAGCCTATTGCCCTCAACAACAATCCGGGTTCTCATTTTACCCAACCTCGGAAGGATGGAAGGCTGAGTCAACCTGAGCCGGTGAGATTTGAACCGCCGAACTGCAGAATGGCAGTCAGCTGAACTAGGCCTGCAGTGCTGCATTTAACCACTGCGCCACCTCAGCCCCATAGAGATCTTCTAGACCAACCCCCTGCCTAGGCAGGTAACCCTACACCTTTTCAGACCAAATGGCTATCCAACATCTTCTTAAAGACTTCCAGTGTTGGGCATTCACAACTTCTGGAGGCCAGTTATTTCCACTGGTTAATTGTTCTAACTGTCAGGAAATTTCTCCTCAGTCCTAAGTTGCTTCTCTCCTTGATTAGTTTCCACCCATTGCTTCTTGTTCTACCCTCAGGTGCCTTGGAGAATAGAATGCCATCTTGAGCTACAAATAAAAGTTGTGTTCCTAATTAAGCCATCCAATCAATCAACCAGCCAATCAATAAGCAACATGACTGATGATTGACAGGGGGAAGAAAATCACTGGGTGAGCACTGTCTTGTCAGGAATCTAATTCAGGTGTTATTTCCTTTCAACAACTGAAGAATGAATGTCAATGGGATACTGGACGGGAATTTGTGTGCAAAGTTCTGGAGTGGTCCATCAGCAAGGGACACTCTGGATTTTATCAACCAAGATCTGGTAATTTTAAAACTTGCACTTTGCTCAGTGATGCTTTAGAAAAACAATTTCACTTTGCGATGTTATTTATAGTGCCTTGAGGGTGGTGTGCACTGCCTTGGGAAAGTTTCACCCTTGAAAATGGCGGTGAACATAAATCTCAAATAATATAAGCACATAAAAGAGAGAAAGCCATGAATACATTCTGTTTAAGAAAACTCTCTTTAAAAGTAGACACATGTTCCAGAAAGCTGTGATCGTAAATTCCTATACTTCCTCGCTAGCAGGGCTAGAGGAATTATGGGAATTAGAGTCCTGGCATATGATGACAATGTCAAGCTAGAAGGAGATAGTTGTTGCTACTGAAACTTAACTCTTTGTTATTATGTATTGCCAGATTATTCACCTCTTGGTTATGAATAATAACACTTTGAATTATTTATGGCCACCATATCGGAACTGCAAATATGCTCAGATGTTACCCGCTAGATGGCAGCCAAGAGAAAGAGTCAGTCAGTCTGTCTATCTCTCTATCTGTCTGTTATCCTCATCACTCTCTCTTTTTTCATCTAGTAGTCATTCAGATTATTGTCTTCCCAGAAATGATCATCCTAAATTACCAAACAGTTGTTAGTTGAGCTGCACTTCAAATGTATCCATGATTTTAAAATAGGTGGCCCACTAACAGCCTTGGCACTTCATGTAGAACATGAAATTGAATTTTGGTGGTTATTTTGTGCGACTCTTATTTTGTGACAGGTTCATTGTTTTTTGCCAAACTTCTGAAGGAAACTTTTGTAATCTGAATCCTAAAATTGGCTCAATATAATTTTAAAGACAAAGAGAACCTCTATCAAAGCCCTTGACATGTTTTGATATTGCCCCATCCATAGTGGCCCTATCCCCCATTCCAGATGTTAACCTGGCTGCTCTAGCAAAAAGGTCTTCCTCGTGTTTTAGAATACTCTGCATCTAGATAATTTAGACATCAGAAGACTGGCTAAGCATGCATCCCATCTCCTTCCCCCCCCCCCCCCCTTCTAATTTATAATCATGAAAATTGTGCAAATTCTCCCATACAGTTTTCTGTTATTATTTTTTTGAAACCGTGACTGGTGATAAAATTTGGGTGGGTGAGCCGAATCGTTTTCTTGTTCCTTAAAATGATAGAAATAAGGAGAAGTAGGGTTCCTGCCAGTTCTAACCTCCTGTATAGATATAGATTCCTATATAGGTTCCACAAATCTACCGTGCTGTTTAGAACCGGTTCCAGCTCCCTCCCCCCCGCCCGTCCGCACATCATCAAGATGAAGAGCGAGAGGGGGAATTCTGGGAGTTGATGTCCACAAGTCTTAAAGCTGTCAAGTTTGAACACCGCTGGGGTTGTTTTCTAAAGGGGGCTGCAAGGGTCTTGTAACTTGACAGCTTTAAGACTTGCATATTTCAATGCCAGAGTTCCTGAGCCAAAATTTGGTTGCTAAGCAAGAGCGTTGTTAAGTGAGTTTCACCACATTTTACAAGTTGGTCACTCCCACCCGGTCACATGGCTGGCAAAGCAGGCCACACCTACAGAAGAGGTTCTATTTTTTTAAAAAAACCCACCACTGAGTAGGCCTATTTGTAAATTGCAGCTTTTATCTTTAGGGAGTTCCAAACTTGAAAAGGAGGAATTTCCTAGTAGTGAGAACTATTAAGCAGTGGAACAACTTCCCTCCCGGAATGTTATGTGCCGCATCATGAAAGGTTTTCAGCATTGGACAACCATTTGTCTGCAATGTTTTGGGCAGGATGTAAGGCTAGAAGACCTCTAAGCAGGGGTGAAACCCACTTACTTTTGCTCTGCTTCAATAGCAATGTGAGCGCGCATGCGCACATTCGAGTGTGCCACCTCCATGCATGCGCAGGATGTTCTGCGCATGCACAGAGCATCAAAATGAGGTCCAGGCAGGTGGATGGAGCCTGCTCCTGGGTGTGCCTGCAAAGGTAAGTGAACAGCAAGTGGAGGGAATCCGCTGTGCCACACGATTTAGATTAGCAAGATAGCAGGAAATCCTGCTTTCGCTAATATAAATTGCATGACAGAGCTGAATGTCGGAAAATGTCGTATTTTTTTTAACTACCTGTTCAGGTGAATCGGTAGCATTTTTAATACCGGTTCAGGTGAACTGGTCCAAACCGGTAGCATTTCACCCCTGCCTCTAAGGTCCTTTCCAGCCATATGATTCTATGATTGTTGTTTACAGTATCTATCTCTGTTCTTTCTCCCTCAAAATCTACATTCAGCCAAGAGGAATCACCTAATGCCAGAGTCTTGGTCATAAGGGCATTCCCCAACTTTTCCTTCCCTTGTCAATCTTGATTTCACAGCCATTGTTACATGAGTAAAGGCCTAATAATTGATTAGAGATAATGGGAGTAGTTAAATTTTAAGCCAGCTGTCCATCCCTCTATGGTATCCTTTAGGACCTGAATCAATAACTTTGCTGTTCAGTCTTCTCTGCAGTACTAATATGGGTTGTAGGCTAGGGTCAAAGTCTTTTATCAATTAAAGTACAGGAAGCTGGCAAGAATGGAAGCAACCGAGTTCACCAGTTATCCTGAAGACGATATATTATTTCATTGGCTGGGGGCGCGTGGGGAAAAAAAGGAAGCTGCGAGCAATCTCTGAGAGAGATTAATTCAAGTAGCCTTCTGGAATGCATTTAATATTGATCATTATGAGCCTCCTCAGCAATTTTATCCATGCCACATAGTTTACGGGCTTCAAAGTTAAAGAGTCTCGTGGGGGTTTAAAACTCCTCCTTATGTATCTGTGAAGCAGAGGAAATGTTCTTGCAAAGTTTGACCTTCCTATTAGGCAGCTTGCAATAATGCCATGATGCAATGCAGGCAACAGTCATGATAAATTGCTGCTGATGTTGTTGAGTTTATTTCTTTCACCAGCCTTTCTTTTAAAAAAAAAATCATTTGTCTGAGCATAAAGGAAGTACCAAATATTGGAATATTGAAACACCCGGGAGTTTACCCTCTCATAATAATAATATCCTGCAGCATAACAATCATGAAAATGTTATTCCGCTAGTTGTTGTCGATTGTAAGGCATGGTGCTCATCTCCATTTCAAGGCCATTGAGCCAATGCTGTCCAAAGACATTTCCACGGTCATGTGGCTAGCCTGATGTGGCAGAGTGCTGTTATCTTCCCATTCCTGTACTGGTTTTCCAGAACCTGTCAGAACCTGCTGAATTTCATCCCTGGCTGAGACCCACCATGAACTAGGAGACCTGTAGATTAAACCAGGAAGTCGGGGGAAAGATCCTGGATCTTGGATGTTAAAAGCAACATCAAATCCAGGTCAAATGATTACTAGGAATCATTGAATTCCTTAAATTGATCTCAACTTCAGTTTAGGAATGAGTTCTGAAAGTCCTTCTAAGAATCTTAAAGGAGAGCAGCTGAGACACCAGATCATTGGTTTCTCATGCAGCTTAGCTTTGCTAAAGACAAGGAATAGCAATAGGAATAGCACTTAGACTTATATACTGCTTCACAGTGCTTCACAGCACTCTCTAAGAAGTTTACAGAGTCAGCATATTTCCCCCAACAATTTGAGCCCTCATTTTACAGACCTCGGAAGGCTGGGTCAACCGTGAGCCCCTCAGAATCGAACTCCTGGCAGTGAGCATTCTGCAGTACTACATTCTTTTTTTAAAATAGATTTATTGTTTTTTCCATCTATAACAACTTTCAGTCATTACATTAACATTGTTGTGTCATCATACCTATATATATCGATCTTATATCACTTCTATATTTATATACATTTATTTACAGTGCTATATATTTCTCTATTGCTTCTTGGCTAAATTTATACCAATTATCCCAAATTTCATAGTATTCAGACTCTTTGTCATTTAATCTTAATGTTAATTTATCCATTTCTGTACAATGTAGAATTTTCTGAATACTAATTCATCTGGGGAAATATTACTCTGTTTCCAACATTGGGCAAACATTATTCTGGCTGTAGTCAACAAGTGTTTTAATATATATTTCATTTTCTTTCTATATTTCCCCTTGGTTATTCCCAGCAGAAAAAAGTTCTGGTTTATATTCTATTTGTTCCTCTATAATGCAGTACTGCATACTAACCAGGGATGGTACACACTTCCCTTCCCTATCAGTTCGCAAATGTGATCACATGTATGTGCTTTTGGTGAAAAAAAGGACCTAAATGGGATGTCATAGAGCAAGGGCAGGGAAAGAGCCACCCACGATTTTTGCTACCTGTTTGGGCAAACCGCTCCAAACCGGTAGAATACCACCTTTGGTTCTAACCACTGCACCATCAAATCTGCTTTACCTTTGGACAACACTGAAAGATTTTGTAAGGAAAGGAACCAGGTATAAATGAGAAGACAACAGTTATGAACCACAACGTCATAGCATGGAAACTTGATTTTTAAGGAGAACAACATCTGCTTCCGCCTCTAAGAAGCTTAGCATTTTTTTAAACGTCATATTCCCAAAATGAAGGGACAATTGCTTTCCTTTGATCACAACTGTTGTCAGGGAGTACCAACCAAATAATGATGGATCATCTCTGGTTTTTTTTGACTTCAGGAGTCTTTTCAGTGCTGTTGCTGGGATGAATGAAGGGGGAAGTGCTTTGATTTCATCCTCTGTATGTGAGCTTCCAGAGACACTAGAGATTAAATTGGCCTCTGGCCTGACATGAAAGTGATATTTTCATCTTTCTTTGGGAGAGAACGAGAGAGACAGAGCAGGGATACACATGCGCTTAATAGCAACGAGCATTTTTGATAGTTTAAACAAAATGAAGTGCGTAAAGAATAATATGACGTGCTCATTGTCGAGAAATCCGATCACCATCTGCACTCTTATTGAAATAACTAACAAAAGGAGGGAATCTCCTGCCAGATAGAAAATGTCACTTAAATGTCAGAGATATCCACATGTTTGACAATAGCTTCAGAAAAAAAATATATGTAAAGTTTAACCAAACACCTTTGAAAAGTCAATGTTGGGTTTAAAAAAAAACCCATGATATGATGTAGGAGAAAACTGACTTATGTTTCCTGGGGAAATAACTACAATTAGAACATTTTAGCATATTGCTATGAGCCAGTTGCACCGTACTCTTTGCTTTGAGAGCTAACGGGATAAGGGGAGTGGTGGGATTCAAATAATTTAACAACTGGTTCTCTGCCCTAATGACTGGTTGGCTGGGCATGGCCATGGTGGGCATGACCAGGGGGTGTGACAGTCAGCACTCGGCCTCCTGCACTGCCCTGGGAGCAAAAATGGCCACAGGGTGGAGTGCTGCCCCCCTGCCCCCCTGCCCCATTTTGGATTTACTAGGCCTCCCTGCAGCCTCCTGGGAGCAAAATGGGCCCGTGGGGATTCCTGGAAGGGATAGGGAGGGGCGGGGCCAGCCAGCAATTTAACAACTGGTTCAGCCGAAGTGGTGCGAACCAGTTGAATCCCACCTCCTGGACAAGGGATCAGCTGAGTGAATAGTCAGGAAGTTAGCTTTCCAATAGCCGAACACCAGTAGATTCAATTGTTTCTACTTCAGTGTAGAATTAAACCCAACATAGAGAAAAGTAAGGTTTTGTACTTAGGCAAGAAAAAACAAAGGTACAGATACAGATTAAGTGAAACCCGACTCAATAACAGTAACTGTGAGAGGGATCTTGGAGTCCTAGTGGACATCACAATTCCTCATGTTTTCTGGACATTTATATTATCAAACAAAACCATCAGTATATGCTGAGGAACTATCTAATGAGATTAACCCCTCCACCTGCACCAATGGAAGAGGATCTATTCTGCTAAGGAATTCTGGTGGGCGTAGAAGAGCCTTTCCAATGGTGGTCCCATCCCTGTAGAACACAATACCACCGGAGGTGACAACTAGTTTCACCCTTTTGGCTGTTTGGAAAGGTATTAAAACCTGGCATTGCTAGTTGGTTTAGGGTCCCCAAGGGGGACACACACTGCTGGATTGACTGATGGGGTAGTATCCTAAATCACAAACCTTACTAGATATCTAGTTAATTGTTCTCACTGTCAGGAAATTTCTTCTTCGTTCTAGGTTGCTTCTCTCCTTGATTTTCCAGCTATTATTTCTTGCCTTGCCTTCAGGTGCTTTGGAAAATAGGTTGACCTCACTCTTCTTTGTGGCAAACCCTTAGATATTGGAATACTATCATGTCCCCCCCCCAGTCCTTCTTTTCACTAGACTTTTCACAGTTCCAATTTCTGCAACTGTTTTTCATATGTTTTAGCCTCTAGCCCCCTAATCAACTTTGTTGCTCTTCTCTGCACTCTTCCCAGAATCTCTACATCTTTTTTATAAGATGGTGACCAAAACTGGATGCAATATTTAAGTATGGATTTACTAAGGCTTTATAAAGTGGTACTAATACTTCATGTGATCTTGAGTCTATCCTTCTGTTAATGCAATTTAGGATTGTGTTGGTTTTTTGGGGGCTAGTGCTGGATCATATTTAGGACTCCAAGACTATCTACCTATTGTTGGTATCAGGGGTGGGTTTCTTGCCCCGTTCCAACCGGTTCGGTTGGAACGGGGCCGGCGGCGTCCTCGTGCACGTGCGCAGTGCACGCATCGTATTAGCGTCTGTGCGATGCTCCAGCTGCTCCTGGAGGATCGCGCATGCGCTGTATGCGTTCTGCGCATGTGTGGAAGCGCAGAACTCGTCAAAACCAGGTAAGAAATGCGGGCGGGTGGGTGGATCCTTCGGCGTTCCCGGAAGTTACTTACTTCCGGGTTCGCCAACCAACTGGTTCGCGGGGACCGCCTGAAACCCACTCCTGGTTGGTATGCTCACGCTTTTTCAGTGATTTGATTGGCTTTGGAAGATATCTTGTGAAAACAGAGATTAAACACATATTTCAAATGAGCAAAAATGCTTCTGACGGAGATCTGCCCAATGCGAGCATCTGTATTAAATTTGCTTGCCCAAAGGGATGAAAACTCATTAAAATAAGACACATCCAGCACTCTTCGTGTTAACCCTAGGAAGACGAATCTTAAGACTAGTTCTGTAATGTGTGACCTTTTCTTTTTTCCGGTCTTCTTATTTTTGTTTTTGATTTGTGTGTGACTGATAGTTTCAGGGATCCTTTTCAAATCCTCATCCTGTCTTGCCTCTTTATGACCTTCTCTTTTTTTAAAAAAAAAATTGATAGGTGAAAATAGTTATTGGGAGTGGATGCTCAGGTCAGAATCCTGTAATGGAATTTAGTGCAGTACCGAAGCTGGGAAGATTAAGAGTCACTGTCCTTCATTCTCCTTAATGCCTGCTAACATCTGTTGCCCACAAAGCTATCTAGTTCTTTTTTTCAGGATATCTTTTCTCTCTCTGAGCTATTCAAGTGACACTTTGGGGTTGGTTTTTTTGAGCACTTTACTCAGCCTAAAGAGGTCCGACATTTGGTTCCCAGACTCTATACCTTTTCAACCTAGCAGAATTCAATCATATCTTTTATTTTTAAAAGGGCCTATCTCCCATGTTCATTTCTATTGTATTTTCCTTGGCTGAAAAATACTGAATAGTGCTGATTGAACATCAAGTATCTATTTGAATTGTGGGGGGGAAGAGAAGTTCAAAATGGTCTGTTTTGGAATTGCTGTCCTTAAACCAATCAAGATGCTTCCCCCCCCCCACATGCAGGGATTCAAGATGGGATTTGGCTTGACATATCCAACCCAATGCTAGAGTGGTGTGGTAGCCTAGAGGTGGAGGTCTTGCCTCACAATCAGAAGGCAGTGAGCTTAATCCTAAGTAGAGGCCAGTGGTGGGTTGCACTTACCTTCACTACTGGTTCACTGATCGCGCATGCACACGTTCCATTTGTGCACATACCTGACACGCACTGCATGCACATGCACAATCCACCACCCCTGAAACAAGTAGCTGATTGCTGGGGCTCACATAGGCACTGTACGCGCATGTACAATTTGCTTTTTGCCATAAATGCAGGCATAGAGTGTGGGTGGGCAGGCCAAAAGGGCCACCAAACTGGTTTGCTCTTAGTTGCTCCAGGCCACTACCAGTTCAGTCGAACCAGGCCAAAGCAATCCACCTACTAAAGGCAGATATTTCTCTCTATGGGCACAATGAGAATGTATCTGCTGAACAAAACTCTGCATTGGCAATAAGAAGGGCATCCAGCCAATAAACACTCTGCTAGATCCATTCAGTTGCCCAGACTCCACCCATCAAGGCATGATGGGGGGTTGTTAAAAGAAGATGATGATATTCAGCCCAATGATCAGACATTGACGGATATTGGCTTATGTTAGTTGCATCGTTTTCAAGAAAAAATCTTCAGGGAAAATATAATTTTCAAATATTCAGTGTGCAATCTCAATTTCTATGATGACGATGAAGATGATGACATTCACCATATTATTAAGAGTTACATTTATCTACTCACAAACAATCTTTAAAAGCATCCCCAAAGGATCTCATATTGAAAAATCATTTTCCAGAAAAATAATTGTTATCCTCAAAACCCTAAAAAGGTGACTCTTCTTCCAAGGCATTTTCTTCTTCCCCAAAGAAAAAATAATAATCATTTTTTCAAAGATATTTCTCCAATACTTCTCCATTTCTTATGCTCTAAATATTGCACTTCTGCATTCAAAATGGTTACCTGTCTAAGAGATACAGTAATGTTCCCTATAGGAATTGCTCCGTATTACTAAAATTACCTGGCTTCGTTTATAATGATTTATAGGGAAAATGTGTGCCCCTATGCACTCCTACTCTTGTCTATATAGAAGTAAATGTCATTGAGTAAAATGAACTTTTCTCCCATAAGGTGCACAACAGTGGTGGGTTTCAAAAATTGTTCGAACCTACTCTGTGGGTGTGGCCTTCTTTGTGGGAGTGGCTTTCCGCCCATGTGACTGGATGGGAGTGGCTTTCCGCCCATGTGACCGGATATGAAGATGCCGACGACACTTGTCAGAACCACCTTAAATTACCTCACACACAGCACTGGCATGCATAAGAATATGATGTAAACTTGTTTTTTAAAAGGCATCTTTGGTTTGCGTTAAAACAACTTCAACACACGCAATGTTCTGATTGCACCACAAATGCAGTAGTCATCCTTACCTTTCACAGAGGCACTGAGTTTTATAAATATGAGCTTGATAGTGTAGAATAATCATATCCAAGGACCAGTGGTGGGTTTCAAAAAAATTTGGAACCTCTTCTGTAGGTGTGGCCTGCTTTCCGGGTCCACTGGTGGAAACTCTTCTAACCGGTTTGGTAGATTTGATGAACCGGTTCTACTGAATAGGTGCGAACTGGTAGGAACCCACCTCTGGTGCACAAGGTCCACATGAGAAAAAAATCCTCTAGAAATCTATATTATTACCTGAGAACCACTGTCCATTTAACCAACTTGCCTTTTTTGCATCATCATCACCATCAATCAACATACCTTTGGATCAAGGTGATGGCATTCAGTGCGTTCTACTCATACTTCAAGAAAACTCTAGCAAATTGGAAATGGAGTATTTAATAACCCAGGAGATTGACTCCCTACACAGGTAGTGTGATCAGAAATTGATTAGGAAGATGAAATTGACAAATAAGGATGCCTGTGAAATCTCCTAGACTACAGGAATGGGGGAAATGGGAAAAAATAGGAAAATGCTGTTCCCCCAATTGTTCCGTTTCATGGCTCACGAAATGAAACCTTTATGATTTACATAGAGGAGCAACAGAACGGTAGACTATGTGTGCTGTTTCAATAGCAGGCATCTGAAGAGTCAGGGGGTTGGAGTCACTCAATGTACAACTGGGGTCCCCAACCCCTGGTCTTGTCTGTGGACCGGCACTGGGCCATGGCATGTTAGTGACTGGGCCACACAAACAAGTGAAGCTCCATCTGTGGGATGCAGACAGCATGCAAAACCACGTCCTTTCCAGTCCACAGAAAAACCTTTCTCCATGGAACCAGTCCCTGGTGCCCAAAAGGTTGTGGAACACTGATGTAGAACCCAGAACATGGAGTAATAGAGTTGGAAGGGACCTTGGAGGTCTTCTAATCCAACCCCCTGCTCAAGCAGAAGATCCTATACTATTTCAGACAAATGGTTGCCTGGTCTCTTCTTGGAAAGTTCCAATGATGGAGCACCCACAAGTTCCAAGGGCAAGCTATTCCACTGATTAATTGTTCTCACTGTTAGGAAATTTCTCCTCAGTTCTAGGTTGCTTCTCTCCTTGATGAGTTTCCCTCTATTGCTTCTTGTCCTGCCCTCAGGTGCTTTGGAGAATAGCTTAACTCCCTCTTTTGTGTGGCAGCCCCTCAATATTAGAACACTGCTATCATGTCACCCTAGACATTTTTTTTCACTAGACTAGATGTACCCAATCCCTGCAACTGTTTTTCATTTGTTTTAGCCACCCCTATCTCTGTTTAATGATCTTCTACCTATGACCTCTTGTCCTTCCCCTCTGGTGCTTTGGAGATTAGATCGACCTCTTCTTCTTTATAATAGCCCCTCAAGTATTGGAAGACTGAGATGGGTAGTGTCAAATTTGATAAATAAATGAATACAATTTCTTTCAAAGGATTGTAGAGGGGCACCTAAAGATGGGAAGGTGGCACAGTGTCTGTGATGAGGTGGAAATCAGGAAAGGCAAGATGGCAGTCATGACAATGTGAACAAATCCCTGCCTCTTTTGTACTTCTATCTATCAATTAATTAATTAATTAATTAATTAATTAATTATTATTGTTTTTATGCCACCCATCTCACTCTTACAGCGACTGGGCAGAGTAAGATCCATTGAATTAAAAATGACTTTTTGATGAGCACATTATCGAAATGTATAGTTAATATAACCAAGCTTTGATGGTTGAGGTGAAAAACTCAAAATGGTGGATGTGACGAAAGTCACGCCCCTTTAAGGTGTCTCATGGCCACCATTTTGATTAGAATGAACTTTCCACTTGCAAAGGTCTATAAACCCCAATCTTGCCGTTGCTTTGATCACATTTTTTTTTTCTGGCTGCAAACATCTTTTTCCCTGTAGAGATGTTTGCGTTTTTTGATCTCCCCCTTGGCAACTTATAGCAAACATGTTTATTTGACTAGTCTAATCTCATCACAGCGGTTCTGTGCGAATGACGGCTGAGAATCAGAGGTTTGCAACTATATCGGACTCTTTTCTTTCCTCTTTCCTTTACAAAAAATACAAACAAGGTTATTCAAGAGCTGATCATTGTATAGACATCCTTTCTCCCAGATTTCTGTCTTTTCTTCATAATTCAACAACATCCAACTTTCAAGATTTCATCTTTTCTATAGTCCTCTCACCTCAAGGCACTTGTTTTATTGTCCTTTTATATTTTTCAGTAATAATAAATACATCTTATTTCCCCCCATATACACTTGTTGAGAACCTATATTGTGAGTTAGCCTAATGTCAGCAGGCATTCTTGAATTCCTGCTACAGAAATGTAGAATATATATATTGAGATTAATGGTGAAGGAAACCAACAAATATGGGGAGAGAGGAGGAGTGAAATATTACTCCATAACTTTCTTTTTATTCTTGGGTTTATATGAAAGATTTTGTATCAGGATCACCATCATTGCCTGATATGTTGCTTGGTTTTCGGCATCAAAGAGGAAGGGGGGCAGAAGTGGTATTCAGCAGGTTCTGACCAGTTCTGGGGGAACCAGTAGCATAAATTTTGAGTAGTTCGGAGAACCGGTAAATACCACCTCTGACTGGCCCTGCCCCCATCTATTCTCTGCCTCCCAAGTCCCAGCTGATTGGAAGGGAATGGGGATTTTGCAGTAACCTTCCCCTGGAGTCGGGAGGAAATGGAGATTTTACTTAATCCTTCCCCTGCCATGCCCACCAAGCCAGGCCCACCAAGCCAGGCCACACCCACCAAACTACGCCCACTGGGGAAGGGGAGACATTTTGGCCAATTCACACCTGTGTATCAAATGTTAGGAAACAGGGAGGTGATGAGAAGGGGAAATGACAATGGAAGAATACCAGATCACCAAATCAGCTTGTGCCAGGATCTTCAAGGCCATTTGCTCTGAGAATGGAATGTTACCAGTTTCACACCTCAGAGTTTCTCAAAACATCACATTGGCTGGGCAGGGCATGGGGAGGAGGGATTGGGAAGTAGAAAAAATTCAGATTTCCCCCCTGACTTTACTGCAACCAGTTTTTTCAGGAAAAGTTCATTTGCTTCAACTAAATGGAGTCACGAATCCTACTTTCCTGAGAGAGCAAACTGGGGCAGGCCTGACAGTTTGATTCAAGAGCTTGAAATTGTGTTGTGAAATCCCACCAGTTTTTCAAGAGCAGAAATTCAATTTCCCAAACAATGAACATTGAGACAGACAAAACACATGTGTGAGTGTGGACACACAGGCACACACTCATGCACCAAGTACCAATCCATTACCCAACCCTCTCCAAAATATAAATCTGTGCTGTCACTTACAAAGATGTTTGTTCTTCCGATAAAGCTTTTTTTTAACGTCCCAGTCGAACTGTATTAAATGTGGAATAAATAAATCTCAAGGAAAGAAATTAAATTACACTGAGTTAAGACTTGCATCTTGTAATTAAAAGGAACCTGAATTCATGAAAGTCTTAAATATAAATTAACATGTCTGTTTCCATTTTGCACTCTTTTTTTTTTGAGATGGGAAAAATATGCATATGTTTTAGAAAGAGTGAGAATTTTACTTATTTACTTGTCATGGTGCCCCATTTTAAAAAATTATTAAAACGTATGCCATTTAGCAAAGCATCTTGAGTTGGAAATTGAGTTTGGAGAATTCTCATATTTTGTCACATTTTGGTGTGGCTGGAACTGTGAATAGGGTTGTGCAGAAGTAGGTGTAATTTTATTTTAGCAGTCAGGGTTGTGTTACTCTTCAAAAGGATGCTTTGAAGCTCTGAACAATGCCTTTCCCCCCAAAAGTGCTTTAGGAAACAAGGTGGTTCTGTTGTTTCAAAGTATTAAAAACAGTGTCTATGTTACTTCAGTGTGGTCTCTTCTGGAATCACTCTAGCATCCTCTTATCTACTTCCAGAGGTTGGTTCTGACCAATTCTGATGAACCAGTAGTGGAAATTTTGAGTAGTTTGGAGAACTGGCAAATACCACCTCTGGCTGGCCCTGCCCCCAATCTATTTGCTGCCTCCCAAGTCCCAGCTGATTGGAGTCCCAGCTGATCAGCTGGGTCTTCTTTTGTTGTCCTGCACAGGAGAAAGGAGCTGGAAAGCAGGTTAGTGGGGTGGGGAGAGAATGGATATTTTGCAGTATCCTTCCCCCAGAAGTGGGGAGGGAATGGGGATTTTGTAGTATCCTTTCCCTGGCACTCCCACCAAGCCATGCCCACCTAGACACACCAAGGCCACCAAGCCACGCACACAGAACTGGTAAAATTTTGGAATCCCACCACTATCTACTTCATGCTACTAAATAAGGTTGAAAAGAGATTTCTGGGTTGATTGCTGCAGAAAGGAGTCCTCTCAGATCTGGGTGAAGGATGCCCAAGCTGGGTGGCTTTAGAACATGCTGTCAGCAAATCCTCAGCTATTGTTATTCCTGACATATGACAGAGTCAGCAAGTTTTTATTTCTCCAGCAACTTGTTCCAGTCTACAGCATTGGCAGGGAATACCCCTACGGCTCACATGTCTTCATGTAGGCAGTCCATCCATCACTTTTTGGGTCGTCCTTGGGGCATGGGTAAGTGGCTGCCTTGTGATGGATACTCAACTCTAATGTAACATTATCAGTGTCTGAATAAATATTTGAATATAGTATGTACCAGAGGTGGTATTCAGCAGGTTCTGACCAATTTTGGAGAACTTTAGCAGAAAGCTTGAGTAGTTTGTAGAACTGATAAATGCCACCTCTGACTGGCCCTGCCCCCATCTATTCTCTGCCTCCTGAGTCCCAGCTGATTGGGAGGGAATGGAATTTTCCAGTAACCTTCCCCTGCCATGTCCACTATGCCACATCCACCAAGCCATGCCATGCCCACAGAACCAGCAGTAAAAAAAATTGAATCCCACCACCACTGCTATGTACCCATGTATACCTTTGAGTTAATGGATGATCATAAGAATAATAACGTGTTTAACACTTCAACCCCACCATTCCTTGGTAAAGGATACTGGAAGTATACTAGTTTATTGTGATAGCTTTGAACATAAAGAGGACAATTTCAATTCTTGTGAAACAATGCCTTTTTGTGAATATTCAGAAAGTTGATATCAAATCCACATTATCTTTTCAACTACAGTGTACAGGGGACAACATTTACAAATTCCTTGTCCTGTACAGGTTTTTTTTTTAATTACAGATCTTGCTCACAATGCGAGTTCTTTTTGTCTTTTAGAAAAACTTCTTTTACTGGACTCATCTTCTGAAGTCCTCAGAAATTAAGTCACTGAACTGATGCATCCAATGGCTTTCTTGAGTAATAGTGATTCTATATTTTAAAGCAGACCATATCCAGTATTACATTTTAATAGGATGACTGCTTTTCCAATTTATTGCCATTTGCCAAGTGCTTCGGAACTTCGGATTTTATTGCACACACATATACACAAATGCCAAATGAATGATGTATGCTGCTTCCACATATAGACATTGTATTAGCCCATGTAGTCTTTGTATGGAGTCTTTGCAAATTCATTACAAAGGATTAACATATAGCTTGGGTGACTAAAGTTATCAGACAGGAGGAGAAAGAGTAGACTGAAAAAAGGAATATTAAAAACTCGTTCAGTCTAAATGATGGAAAAGGGTCCTTGTCATTTGTTTGAGGGGAGGGGGGGAGAAATCCTGAATGTTGAGAAACATGATTAGGACCATAAAGCAGGAGAGCAGCACATCAAAATTTATTTCTAGATTGAAAAAGTATATTGGACTTCAATATATGTTATATATGTTATGTGTATACAACATAGTTTTCCTACCAAATAGCTGCAGGTTGGAAAGTCATAGCATGGGAGACTCTCGTGGATGCCTGGATCTGGAGAAAATGTAGAAAAATATGTCCTTCCCAATTCCACCAAGTTCAAAAAGCCAGCTATATGAATAACAGATTTGTACTTCAACATTCCTTGAGTACATCTTTTGGGAGTTAATGCATCTGTAATTCCCTGCCCGTCATTCTCCTAACTATCCACCGTATATGCCTTTTTAGTCTCCAGTTTCTAGCTTGGAGCCTTAACCACAGTATAATTTTAGTTTTGCTATCTGTGAACATGGCAAACAATGATGCCAAGAGAGGAAGTAAAGCAATATCTTTGCTTTATGTTTGTTTGTTTTTTTTATTATTTGTAGTACTTGATCTATATACCTCTTCCTTTTTTTCAAGATTTTTTTTATTAAGATATAAAGTATTATAAAATGCAAGATACAAAAGTAAATAAAGAGCAGTGAGAGAGGAGGGGAAAGGGGAAAGAGAAGTAAGGAAAAGTAGAGAAATAAAATAAAATATGCATTGACTTTCGACTCTCTGTTGCACTAGAATAAGGTATTAGCATCAAATCACAGCTTTTTTTTTCTCCATAATAATATGAACAAGTCACTCCTATAAAGATCTATCAATCTAATCTATAAAACCCAAAGTCAAAGTTACATTCTTTTCCACATCGAGCACAAAGTTCAAAAATGGTTTCCATGCAGAAACAAAAATACTTACCATATTTTGGGGGTATAAGATGCACCTTCCCCCCTATGAAAAGGGTGGTGTGTCTTATACACTGTATACAGCCATTTTTGGCCTCCTGAAGCCCTGCCCCCGCATCCCATTTTTTTAAAAAATGGGCAAAAAATTGGGGTGTCCCCCCCCACAAAAAAGCACTCTGCAGGCTTCAGCAGGGCTGGGGAAAGGGAAAAATGTCCCTGTTTTGGTGAAAAACGGGGGCGTTTTTCCCTTCCCCCAGCCCTGCTCAAACCTGCAAAATGCTCCTGGGGGCCAGGGAGGACAAAAACATTTTTCTTACTTACCTCTTCAAAATCTTGGTGCATCTTATACACTGGTGCGTCTTATAGTCCGAAAAATACAGTATGATTTTTCTTTAATCAGAGTAATCAGTTTTGCCATTTCAGCCAACTCCCATCAACTTCTGCAACCCTTCTTCCCTAGTAGGTATCAAAGTGTCTTTCCATTTTTGCGCATACAGTACTCTTGCTTTTATAGTCCATAAACAACATATAGAGTAACGAAGTTCCAAATTTATCTATATACTTCTTCTCACCCACCCCCAGTTCTGTTGTCCACATCTATGCTTATGAAGATTGAATCCAGAAGGAAAAGCAAGTGAGAGATAACACTAACCATGGCAAAAGAGTGGGAAAACTTAACCATCTTGTATTCAAAATTAGATGCTAGTATCTGGATGGCCCTGGAGGCCATCTTTCTCTTTGGATCTTCATGATTGCCACATTAAGTGCATTGGCCTGTTGTGGGAAACTGGGAGAGGGGTTGCACGGAGTGGGTAGAGATAATGTAAAGGTAAAGATTCCCCTTGCAAATACTGTATGTGCTTGTTGTTCCTGACTTTAGGGGTGTCATCTCTGTTTCAAAGATCCAGCACTGACCAAAGACATGTCCGTAGTCATGTGGAGGGCATGACTAAATGCTGAAGGCACACAGAGCACTGTTACCTTCCCACCAAAGTGGTTCCTATTTTTCTACTTGCATTTTTACATGCTTTCGAACTGCTAGGTTGGAGAAGCTGGGACACGTAACGGGAGCTCACTCTGTTACGCAGCACTAGGGATTCGAACCACCAAACTGCCGACCTTTCTGATCGACAAGCTCAGCATCTTAGCCACTGAGCCACCGCAACCTTCAAGTAGAGATAGATAGCCAAATTAACATTCCTTTCCCTGGGAGCCAAGGACGTTCGGCCTACACCTGGAGAGGTGTGACTGGGAAATACCTCCAGTTGGGACGGTGGATTGATTGGACCATGTGATGGATTTGTGGGTGCAGGGGAAGGGACTTTGACTTTCTTTTGGATAGGGAAAACCCAGGGTGCTTTCAGTTTCGGGTTTTCCCAGATGAGCCAAAATGACATCTCTAATAAAATGGAACTTTGAGGAACTTCTGGGAGTCTTATTCGGGTGGGGATGTTACTTGGAATCTGAACAGCTAGCTTAACCATGGATTAATGAAGTATATTGCTCGAAGAGGTGTTTCACCTTACCCACAGTGATGGTCTTCCTATCTTTGTATGGGAATTAAAGAGAGACGAATGAGATCCAGGAGTGTATGAAACTCAGCAAATCATCTTGACCCACTTTAAATTTGAAATTTCTCTCTTGCACAAGGGAAATAAGTTGAAATGAACCAGGCAGATTTGGTATGCCAAGATTCATTGTTCCGTTCTTTAACCTATAATATTTGCTTCTACTGTCTCCTGTCTCCTTTTTTCTTGCCGCCCCATCTCTCTTTTCCCTACTGCAAATTAGAGCGACATTTGTGTATTTCAGAATAAAGTTCACTGAGCTGGAAACAACACATTCTCTCACAACGCTCTCAGATCAATCTGAAAACAGATCTAGAAGAAAACTACCCATCTCTACACATAATCATTTCTTTCTCTTTTTAGAAAAGACATAGAAACGCTGGGATGGGGGTGGTAGAAATCAATGTTATTCGATCAATATTGGAACATAAGTCTGTTTTGGCCTTAGTCTGTGGGATGAAGGGATATTCAATGATTAAGATAAAAATGTTGAACAAAATTCCTTGCCCTTCCCACAAAATGAGTAAGGATTTATTTATTTATTTATTTATTTATTTATTTATTTATTTATTTATTTATTTATTTATTTATTAGTTTATTAGTTTTTAGTTTTTGTTAGTGTTAGTTTGTTAGTTTGTTAGTTTTTTAGTTTGTTAGTTTGTTAGTTTTTTAGTTTGTTAGTTTGTTAGTTTGTTAGTTTGTTAGTTTGTTAGTTTGTTAGTTTGTTAGTTTGTTAGTTTGTTAGTTTGTTAGTTTGTTAGTTTGTTAGTTTGTTAGTTTGTTAGTAATTCATTCATTCATTCATTCATTCATTCTTCATTCATTCATTCATTCATTCATTCATTCATGACTGATCTTACCCAAAAATAACTCATTTTTCTCATTTTCTATTTCCCCACACATAGATTCATGGAGTAATAGAGATGCCTCTATATTTTCAATTTTAAAAAAAATCATCATTATTTTGGCAAGGAATGTTCCACCAAATCCTTTACTATTTGGCTTAGCAAATGCTGAGATTTCATTGTTGTCTTCTGCTGTTTAGATAAAGCAGCACAGCCAAACAGACATGCATAGCATTGGTCCAAAGAGCTACCTTATTTTCAGAGTATAAGATGCACCTTTTTCCCTCAAAAAAGAGGCTGAAAATCTGGGTGCGTCTTACACACGGAATGCAGCATTTCTTTGCCTCCTGAAACCCTGCCCCTTCACCAAAATGGCCGTGCATAGCTTGTAGGAGGCTTTCAGAGAGGTCCTAGGGGCTGGGAGGTCAGAAATGAGCAAAAAATTGGCTGTTTTTTGTTCAATTTTGCCCCCCTCCACGCAGGAGCACTCTATAAGCTTTCTAATGCCCTTTTTTGCCAAAAAAATGGGCCTGTTTTTGCAAAAAGTGGCTGTTTTGCTCACCCCCGCCCCTCAAACACTCTACAAGCCTCCTAAGAGCTATTTATGCCCTTTTTTTGGAAAAAAAATGGACCCATTTTTGGGAGGTTTGCAGAGTGCAAAAACTTTTTTTTTAAAAAAATTGCCTTTCAAAACCTTGGTGTGTCATACTCTGAAAAATACAGTATTTTATTTATTTATTTATAAAAATTATATGCCGCCCAATCCCAAAGGACTCCGGCGGCTTACAAAAAAGGGGAAAAAGACACTAAACACATAACGAAAGAAAACAGTTTAAATAGCAACACCTCATACATTCATTCTAACGGGGGCTGGACCTCAACAGTGAGGTCAACAGCCCCAAACCTGCCAGAACAGACAAGTTTTTACAGCTTTCCTGAAGGCCATGAGAGTGGGTATGGTCTGGATCTCTGGGGTAGCTGATTCCAAAGAGTCGGAGCAGCCACAGAGAAGGCTCTCCTCCGGGGGATATAAGCTTCTGGAGGCATATGTCCTGAATGAGAATGTCATCTCAGCTTTTTTTAAAAAAATGTATTGTTATTAATGGGGACTGAATTCTGATTGGGGAATTCTGCCCTATTCCTCATTTATGACCCCATAGAGGACACCACAGGCACACAAGGGCTCAGTGGTTAAAGACAGTAAACTTATCAGCTGGAAAGCTGACCGCTTGTGTTTGAGGCCTAAGTGTTGTGCAATGGGGTAAGCTCCAATTCCTTGCCATAACTCATGCAAAGCTACAGTTCGAAACCCAAAGGTGCTTGTCAGGAAGCAATTGGTCTTTCTTGTTTTTTTCTTTTGAAGACATTTACTTCTCACCCAAGACATGACATGAATGATTGAGAATCTCTACACACCTACAGTTCGAAAGCATGCCAAATGTGAGAAGTAAATAGGTACCACTTTGGTGGAAGCTATCAGCATTCCCCATGGCCACTTGACCACAGCAAATCTCTTCTGACACGTTGGCTTCCTCAGCCAAGAATGGAGATGAGCACTGTGCCCTGCAGTCAAACACAACTGGATAGGGAAGTCTTTACCTTTGGAGCTCACACTGTTCTGACCTAGGCTTCCTAAGAGTGTGAAGCAAAGTCCTTGTCCTGAGAAAAATCCCTTTTATTAATTTACTGTGAATTCGTCTCATTCACATCCAGCAAAGTCTGTCAAAGAGGATTTACGGTCACAGACCCTTATCTGGCTTGGAGAGCTGCCAGGCCGATATCTGCAAAACATGACAAGAGTCTCAGAGAGTCATGAACCAATTAAGTGAACTAATTGTCTCCTGAAACTCCACTCCTCTCCTCTTTTATTTCCTCTGGGAGGGGTCATTCATCTTCCACCGGTGGCCTCACTCCAAAGTCACCTCCCTGTTCTTTAGCTGTTCCCTTCATCTGGCAACCTCTGCGTATGCGCACACTGGGAACAGGCTCCAGCTGTTCGTCTGCCTCACTGATGTCTGTCTCCGAAGGCAGCTGATAACTGTCAGATGGCCCTTCCCCCTGCTCTGCCTCCGACACAGAGTTTCTCCTGAGAGCCTTCCCCAGACTCCAGGACTGGCCCATGTTCCTCCCCAACCTCCTCACTATCCAAATCTGGCCACAACATTACCAACCCAGATTGTCATGTGCAAAGCTACTACTCAACCACTCAACTTAATTTTTGCAAATCATTTCTGAGTGAAGGTTTTTCTTCTGCTGAATGAGGAATGAGAGTGAATGTTGGATGATTTGCAAGGCAGGGCAGGAAACCGAACTGAGGTTTGGAATTACAATAGCTTGAGATGAAAATTGCTTATATGTTTCCATTCTGCATGCATTACCCTGTCGTGAATTCTTATCATTCATCTCTGAAAACATGGCAGAGTTACCATGTTCTGATATTCCTGTGTGAACAAGAAATGTTTCCCAGGGATTTTGAAAGGATCAGTGAAATACCCAATGCCTGATACTTTCAGAATAAAAATAGATATTTCTCATTAGGAAGGAAATAATGGAAAGAGATAAGAATGATCTTTCCCTCACAATGCTGGAAGTTGAATTCATCCATTAAATGCAAGTACAGAGGTTTTTTATATTCATGAGCAGATCAACCCAGACCAAGGAGATGGGATTAAATATACAGTGGCAGTCTTTGATGGATATGTGTTCCTATATGAGATAAAGGAGAGATGCAGTCATCCTTACTAGTTACTAAGGTAAAGGTTCCCCTCGCACATATGTGCTAGTCATTCCTGACTCTTGGGGTAGTGCTCATCTCCATTTCAAAGCCGAAGAACCAGCGCTGTCCAAAGACGTCTCCCTGGTCATGTGGCTGGAATGACTAAATGTTGAAGGCACAAGGAATGCTGTTACCTTCCCACCAAAGGTGGTTCCTATTTTTCTACGTGCATTTTTACGAGCTTTCAAATTGCTAGTTTGGCAGAAGCCTGGGATAAGTAACAAGAGCTCACTCTGTTACGCAGCGCTAGGGATTCAAACCGCCGAACGGCAGACCTTTCTGATCGACAAGCTCAGCATTTTAGCCACTGAGCCACTGCATCCCCTGTTTACTAGCAAGAGCTTAAAAACCTTCATAGTAATAAATTAGAAGGACACAAAGGGGTCCGAAAAATCACCAAGGTGAACTCTGCTGGAGGCAACCTTATTATAGCATCTTCATCAGAGCCTTATCCAGCCTCTAGTTAAATATTTTCTGAGAAGAATAAATTTCTAAAACTCATCATCTGATGCCTGATCTATTTTTCCATTCCATTAGTCCCTTCCTCAGCTTCTAAGATCTGCCTTTAACTGCAAATGTAAATGCAAAGATAGTAACAGTTAAATAATTAATGCAGTTTCTAATGGCATTCCATACGGTCCTACCGTCAGTGGCAAATATCAGTTTTTCCACCTCAGTGTGTGACATTGATATTCAAGCTTAACCTTGAGGGGTCCCCCCCCCATCATTTCCTAATTCTTACCTCAAAGGTGGCACTGCAGAAACTGTGTTAATACAGAAGCGAAGCTTTTATTTATCTCGATAACTTCTGAGTGGTGTTAGTCCTTTTCCCCCATAGCTGTGATGAAAGAAATGTCCTTCTGGGTTCGGCTCCAAGTGGGGGGAAAAACACTGGAGATACGGAGGCTGCTTGGGAAGATGGTTTATTGGTGGACAGGACCACGTGGCTTGAGTCCTGAACAGAAAAGATGATCACATGCTTCAATGTTGGTGGAGAAGAAGAGAAGGGAGAGAAAGAAGATCTGAGATACTGAAAGTCCCTGGTTTTATGCCCTCTCTGGCCTTTAATCTTGAGCTTGTATTCTGATTGGTTGTCAGACTCTCAAGGAGCCATGCAGGGACAACTCTCTAGGCTGCGTTTTGAATCCAGGTTTGGTTGAGTTCTCAGATGCCATGTGGTCAGTTGAATAAAGGGCCAATATTATCATGCCTTAATCCCATCCTCCTGGAGCTGAAGGGGAGAACTCTTTATTATGTAAAGGGACTAGCTTAGCCTTCTAATGGCCCATTGACAAAAAAAGGGGGAGGAGACAGGAAGCTGCAGGAAGTTTCTCTTTAAAACGTTTCTCCCTTTCACATCCAGAGACATATAATATTCTGCCTGTTCAACATTCCTAGGATATTCATTTCTCTGGGAGAGGGCTGGGGTGATAACTTGTCCACAGTTGGAGACCTTGTTTCCTTTCTTGGGGCTATTTTCTCCCATGTAGTTGAGGTTTTCCAGAAGGAGGATCTTGATTATGTTTAGGAATCACTGTCTGAATGGAATGAAGCACCAGGTCGCATGGAAGAGGAAACCCAAGACCGGATGACACTGAAATCTTGTCCCGACAAGCCATACCTTGAGACTCTGTTGCTGGAAATGGTTGAAGAAACATTGTTTGTAATGCCAGCAGATGTAATATGTTTGGCTGTGCTCAGGCAGATAAGAACATTTGAGTTTATGAGCTGTCAGTTCTTTTGCTGTTTTGGAAGGAAAATGAATATCTGGTTACTGTACCTAGACAACTTTAAAAAAAAAATTGGATGTGGATTGTCATTTTGTTGAACGAGGGAAACATGACATTACGGCATTCCAGAGTAGCCTGAAATATATTAGTGGAATGATTCAGAGATTAGAGAGACTCTGTCAGAATATTCATGAACTGGCAGAGACAGGGTAACTGGGTCAGCCAATGGGGCTTGTTGAGAAACAGAAACTAAGTTTAGAGTCTGGGCGTGGCTTAACTGCAGATCTGAGTGCTATGCAAAAGGAAACATAGTCTGGACTTGTCTGCTGTTCTCTGCTGTTAGTATTGTATATATTTACTCATGTTATGTACATAAAGAAGTTAATGAATCCTGCTCAGTGATGGGATTCAACATTTTTTACTACCGGTGGCTTGGTAGGCATGGCGTGGCTTGGTGGGTGTGGCTTGGTGGGCGTGGCAGAGGAAGGATACTGTAAAATCTCCATTCCCTCCCCACTCCAGGGGGAAGTTATTGCAAAATCTCCATTTCCTCACGATCAGCTGGGACTCGGGAGGCAGAGAATAGATGGGGGCAGGGCCAGTTGGAGGTGGTATTTACCAGTTCTCAGAACTACTCAAAAATTCTCTACCGGTTCTCCAGAACCGGTCAGAACCTGCTGAATACCATATCTGATCCTGCTGAATCAATTATCTGTGTGTGCTTTCTGGATATGATTTCTGCAACAAACTCGGACAGACTCTTTTAAAGCAAAGGATAAATTTGCTACT
This sequence comes from Thamnophis elegans, assembly GCF_009769535.1. Lineage (NCBI taxonomy): Eukaryota > Metazoa > Chordata > Lepidosauria > Squamata > Natricidae > Thamnophis > Thamnophis elegans. The sequence goes on along the minus strand of NC_045543.1, from coordinate 136,958,049 downwards.
CATATCCCCAGCTTTATGGATTTCTTCCCATCAGTGATGGTTGAGTTAAAAATTCACGATTTACCTAGCTGTCTTCTTCCAGGAGCAGAGGTAGATGAACATCTGTTTTCTTTGCTTTTATAATATATTGGTTCTATTGGAGAATGGAGCTAGGTAGAACATTTGCTATACAGAAGGTCATTCTCTTCCAGTCGATAACAATGCAAAATACATTTGGAAAAGTCGAGAGGACTGTTTGATGATAAGCATTTTCAAACAGTAAATTGCGACACAGGAGAGTTTTCTTCCCTTCTGCTGTTTTTGCAAGGATTACATGGCAACGTCAGGTTGCTACTTAAGCCTTGGAGGTTTCTGATAGAAGGGTTTGCATTTCCTGCCAAAATAGATAATAAAAAGTCTTAGATGTTTTCAGGGTTATATGCATGAAGAAAATGCACCCTGCCATGTTCTGCAAGTGAAAGCATGATGTTTTTTTTTGAAAAGTTTTATTATTTTAATTAAACAAAAACACAAAAAAAGAATCAACCTTCGTTACATCTTGTAGAAAGCGTGTCGATTGGTTACAAATACATTTCGTGCGCTTCTTCCACAATCATTACATATACTTCATTCAAATTGAATTGTACATTTTGAATCAAATTTTTTTAATGTATTTTACTATCACTGTACCACAATTCTCATTTAATTACAATTATTTAAACGTGCTTTTATCTGAAAACATTTGTATTTAAAGACACAACCACCTACTGGCATTCATTCGCAATTTCAATAAACCTCCAATGACATTACACCTTTATAACATATTCTGAAACAAAACCAGTTAATAAGATATCTAAGCATTCCCCCCCTTTTCCCCCCAACTCACAATTTAAAGCTTATATCCAATTTGCTTTTACTAATACAATACACACATATATATAATTAAACATTATCCATTAACATTTCCTTGTTATTGTAGTTAACTAAAAATTATTTACTATTTATATCACCTCTCCTCTCATCAGGTCCAAAAGAGATTATACCTTTATAGCAGGATCTAAACAAGAATTTATTAATAAAATTTATAAGTCTTTTCCCTAAGTCCCAGTTTACAATTTATATCCAAGTTATTTTTACTAATTAAGGTTATCATTTCATTATTATTATCATAGTTAATTCTATGTTAACAAATGTACATTTAATAACAATCTAAAACAATCTACAAAATACTAACATTCCTACTTATTAATCACTAAAGGTATAGCTGGATGGTTTCCCTGTTCTCTCGTATGCAGTATTGGGTGCTGCTCTGTGATGTACACACAAAAACCACGGCAGTCACATCCCTATACCCTTCTGTGCCACAGCTGTGAGCCACGAAAGGAATGGACAAGTTGATAAATGCCAGATGTGGAAGAAAATATTGGTTTATTCCAATGGTGGGTTCCAGATCCCGTTGCATCCGGTATGCTGCAACAGGGCCAGGCGTCCACCACATGCACGAGTGCTGCGTGCGCCTGCACACCATCTGCCTGCGATGCTCCAGTTGCTCGGTGGAGCGTCGCGCAGGTGCCGTAAGCTCCGTGCGCAAATGCCCTGGTTGGGTCAAATACGGGTAAGGAGGGTAGGTGGGCCCTCCAGAGCACCATACCGGAATAGTACCTTGTGCTCCCAGTGGGTACCGGTACGCCCATGCCGGGGCATACTGGCTGTAACCCACCACTGTATCATTCTCATTTTAATAAAAGCTGGCGAAATGCAGCATTTTTGGATCAGTAGATGAAGACATACATTGCTGTCTCCCGTTTTCTTGTCGCCGTTCTTGTAATTTTGTGATAGAATTGATCCTATCATTTTTCATATGCAGAATTTCAAGTGACTCCCTCCCGAGTTTAGAAGGCTTGTAAAGACTGTTTCATGGAAAGATTGGGTTGCTGTGATTATTCGTCTTACGAACAGTTGGGTTCTCTCGCTTTGAATATTTATATTCCTGGTCCATATCTACTTGCGTTGTGATTTATGGTGTCTTTGTTTTGATGGATGTTGTTCTGTTTATCTTGTCTGTTGTTAACTCGACTTACAGATTTGGAGAATTGTATGTCACTCAAGAGCGGCTCTGATTGGAGTGGTTTATAAACCTTCTAAAGAAGTGCATAAACAAAATATTTTCACAAAAAGTGACAATAACATAATGTAGATCTTATGGCGGGGATAGTTAATGCTACCTATGGATTTTAATTTTTTTGCATAATTCTTTTACTAAAAATCTTAATGCAACTCTGCTACAATGTAGAGTAACAGCCTAGCACAGGGGTGTCAAACTCAAGGCCCGCAGGCCAAATCCAGCCTGCAGGACACTTAGATCTAGCCCTACCCTGGAAGGACCAGCCTGTGGTGCCTCTGCCAATGAAAACGAAGCTCAGGAGGGCCGTGTTTGACCCTCCTGAGCTTCATTTTCACTGGCAGAGCATTGCAGGAAGCCATTGCAGCTGAAAACAGAGCTCAGGAAACTGTTTTCGCTGGCAGAGCACTTGGGCCCCACAGGCACCCCAGACACAAGTAATGTGAAACTGGCCACATTCACCCTGGCCACCCCCACCCCCCAAGGTTTTGACAACCCAGATGCAGCCCTCAATAAAATTAAGTTTGACACCCCTGGCCTGGCACAATGTAATACGTTATGTAGATATTGTTAGGAATATAATCTAACGGATGGGTTGGCAATATATAAATCAGGTAATAATGTTGTACCTGTTTCTTTAAATCATACTGTAAAATGTGATTGGTTTCTGTTTTCCTCAATTGGCCATAAGAGGGAGCCAGAATGACTGTTAGCTCTCTGTTTGTTAGATGCTGGGCTGATCTGATCTGAGTGTTTTGGAAGCTGGCTGTTAGAAAGTGCCGTGAGCTATTGTAAGTTTTACAACTGCTAGCAAACTTTGAGTACCAGACTGATTATATGTGTATGGACTATGTTATTTGGATTATCCCTTAACTGAAAGATATTTATGACTGACTGTCTTATCGTGTATGACTTGGACTGTTTGAGGGACTCTGATACCTTTATTTCCACAAAAGTAAAAGCCTACTTAAACTGCAGTGTCTCTGTATGCTGGTTTGTGTGTTCTCCAACAACACTCTCACAACACTTCACTGAACGTACTCGCTCTCCCAACGGGGAGCTTACCTAACAGATATTGTTATTTGCACTAAATTCTCATGTTGTCATTCTCTTTGAATCTAACTCTACTTTAAAGCTCTTACTCCCAAAATACAAAAAAGCAATTCAGACTTTAGATAGCATTTACAAAATCAGAATAAGTCCCTGATACATTCCTTGACACCCATATCGGAGCCCATAGAGAAATTCCTCCTAATGCTTATTTTAGCCAGCTTCTCTCCTCAGGTAAAATAACTAATTCTGGCTAAAACCATCTTAAATTACCAAAATGAAACTAGAAACTGCTGCCAGACAAGAAAATAATTTTATGAAGTCTAGTTTTTCATTTTTCTATGCAGTACATTCATGGATTTAATAGAATCAAGAATGTAAGGCAGGGGTGAAATTCAGCAGATTCCAACATGTTTTGGAGAACCGGTAGCGGAAATTTTGAGTAGTTTGGAGAACTGGCAAATACTACTTCTGACTGGCCCCAGAGTGGGGTGGGAATGAGGATTTTGCAATATCCTTCCCCTGAAGTGGGGAGGGAATGGAGATTTTGCAGTATCCTTCCCCTGGAGTGGGGAGGGAATGGGGATTTTGCAGTATCCTTTCCCTGGAGTGGGGTAGGAATGGAGATTTGCAGTATCCTTCCCTTGGAGTGTGGAAGGAAAGGAGATTTTGCAGTATCCTTCCCCTGGAGTGGGGAGGGAATGGAGATTTGCAGTATCCTTCCCCTGGAGTGGGGTAGGAATGGAGATTTGCAGTATCCTTCCCTTGGAATGGGGAGGGAATGGAGATTTTACCTCATCCTTGCCTTGCCATGCCCACCCAGCAAGCCACACCCACAGAACTGGTAGTTAAAAAATACATTTCACCACAGATGTAAGGTCACTCTGAGGTTGGAAAAAGTTTGTTTTTCTAAGAATCCTCATAATTTATTTCCACAATAAAATATTATGGCTGTTCTATGGATGAAGAAAATTCTTCCACGTCCTCCAGAGTTTGCTTGATATTTTATTGTTATGATAATATGTTAATGTTGTTACACTTTTCACTGTAAATTAAAAGTTCCCCTCTCTATGCTTGGCAAGTGAGAATTGTGGAAGCAGAGAATAATAGGGATGTTTCCTTTCAACTCCACTTGTGAATTGTTGAGAAGAATAAAAGCATTGTATAAATCAAGGCGCTTGATCAAATACTCTTGAGTCTACCAATTCTTTCATGAGTGTTTATTGAAACTAGGAGACATTCATGTGAATGATTATCAAAGAATTATAGTTGTTTATCCACTTGTAATGGAGAATATTTTGTGATGCTCGTATGTTTCCCTCCATTTCTGTATCGGCAGCGGCATTCATTGAGTAGTATCTTTTCACTTCCTTGTAAGCTATTTGGTATAATGCACAATGATGTTAAATGCAGTGTGGCATTATCTCTATGTTAGGGTGGAAAGTCCAGGTGCCAGGCAGAAAGTCCAATTAAACTAATTTGTTGCTAATCATATCTGTGAACAAGAATCTTCTCAACTGACAGTTAACATCTGCCAGGGATTAGATAAGGCTCAGTGGAATGCAAGGAGGATTGTAGTTAGTTTGCTTGTGACTAGGTAAGGATTCTAGGCTGATCCCTCTTTTAAATCTGTCCCATGATCTGCCATTCTGTCAGAGTTTGTTGCAGAAAAATCAAATCCAGAAGGATAACTGATTCAGCTGGATTCATTAACTTCTTTATATACATAATAACAGATGAATAAATGTACAATACCAATAGTAGATTCTATCAACGTGGTAGAAGTTACAAGCAGGAGAGAACCATTTCATTCATTTCAGAGTTCAGAGCAGACAGAGATAGTTTCAGTTTCAATGCTCAGCACAGACTCAGACCTGTTTAAGCTCCCATTGGCTGACTTAGTTGCTATGCCTATTCATTGGCTGACTTTGTTGCCATGTCTCCCCCAATCATGAATATTCTAACACATTCCTTCTTCTACAATAAGCCAGTAGTATACTCAAAGAGTGTTACTTTGTGAATGGCTCTGTGTAATGTACTAAGCCATATTTTAATGATCTCATTAAAGTACAGATGGATGGATTCACACTAAACCAAACTATATGTGTATGAGCCCAGCTATTGTGATCCACTGCTCTGTCTCTCTCAGTCAGTGGAAAATATTTTATTATTCTATAATGACAGGTAGAATAAACAATGTGATTTACTATTAATTAAACAAGGCCTTTTCCCAACTTCTTCTAGTTGTGCCATTGTTGGTTATTTTGCTGGTTCTAATATTGGGGATAGAGGGATGTGGTGGCTCAGTGGCTAAGATGCTGCGCTTGTCAATCAGAAAGGTCAGCAGTTCGGCTGTTTAAATCCCTAGTGCTGCATAATGGAGTGAGCTCCTGTTACTTATCCCAGCTTCTGCCAACCTAACAGTTCGAAAGCACATAAAAAATGCAAGTAGAAAAATAGGGACCACCTTTGGTGGGAAGGTAACAGCGTTCTGTGCGCCTTCAGCATTTAGTCATGCTGGCCACATGACCACAGAGATGTCTTTGGACAGCACTGGCTCTTTGGCTTTGAAACGGAGATAAGCACCAGCCCCTAGAATCAGGAACAACTAGCACATATGTGTGAGGGGAACCTTTACCTCTACCTTATTATTGGGGATAATACAGAAACTGCTGGCAATGCAGGGAGGGTGTAGAATCATTATTTTCCAGTAAAATAGATTGGAAATAGACATCAGGAATCACCATTAATGTAACCTCAGCCTGTCTGACGCTGTTGGGGAAGGCTGGAATGGAATTTCTACAAGGCCATGGAAATGTTAATAAAGGAGCATGAGGTAGATGCACACAAGAAGGGCCACCATGCAAGGTGGTGGAGATCTAAGACTTCATTCTTACTACAGTCCTATGGGTCAGGTGTTATCACCTGAGGCCTAGATTAGACTGCTCCATCACTGCATATCAGGGAATGTATGCACCTGTCATTCAGGGACAGTTGCATAGCTGTTGCATTTATATTTCTGCAAATGTAAACGTTCTGGCTAGGGATGCTCAAACAGCAAAGCACAGAACATGGAATCAGATCAACCAATCAGCAAACAAGACACCTACTTCCGTACAATATTCAGTTGGGGTTTGGGAGATGTTGAATTGAATTGAATTGAATTTTATTATTTGTATGCCGCCCTTCTCCGGGAGGGACTCAGGGCGGCGAACAACTCAAAAGGGGAAAAGGGGAACATAAAACAGAATACAAGTAATTAAAATAACCAAGAATCACACAACCATACAAGTTGAGAGGGGAGGGGAACTCATCAACCCCAGGCGTGCCGGCAAAGCCAGGTTTTGACGGCTTTTTGGAAGGCCTGGAGAGAGGTGAGGGTCCGAATCCCTGCGGGGAGTTCGTTCCAGAGGGCCGGAGCTGCCACAGAGAAGGCCCTCCCCCCGGGTAGTAGCCAGGTGGCATTGGCTGGTAGACGGAACCTGGAGGAGGCCAACCCTGTGTGATCTAATGGGTCTTTGGGAGGTAATTGGCAGCAGGCGATCTCTCAAGTACCCAAATCCAATACCATGTTGTGTCAGCCCATCAACAGCCATCTGTAACCTACACACCTATCAATCCCTTAACAGCATATTTATGGGGTGATGATGACACACAATTATGGGCAACTCTAAATCAAACTTAAGTCCCCCCCCCCAAAAAAAAATCACGATGAATGAAAATGATAGAACCGATTGCTCTCAAAACTACACTCTTGTGTTTCGTACTTTTCTACTTCAAGCTTTACCCACTCTTCCAACTTCAGACTTACACCGAAAAAGAATGTAAGTTTTTATTAAAATTTCAACTCTGAGATATTGCTACAACTTTATCTTTGGGTAAATAGTGTCTCTCATATTGAAATGAGTTGTCTCAAAGGATGTATTTGAGAATTTGTATGCCTGCAGCTGGATAGTTTGTATATATAACTGTTGGAATAAGTGTGAAAAGTATAAAAGTGATTTAGAAACCAGGAGACTGTGAGTTCTAATACCACCTTAGGCATGGAAGCCAGCTAGGTGAATTTGGGCCAATCACTCTCTTTCAGCCAACCCTACCTCACAGGATTGTTGCTGTGGAGAATATAAGAAGAAGGAGTATAATATATGATAGCTGCCTTTATTTCACCTGGATTAGTTATAAAGTAATCAAGGTGGAATACAAATTTAATAAGTAAACAAATTATCAAGCTGCAAGGTTTGAATTGCAAACATTGCAAATGGCCACTAGAATACAGCGGAGATCCAGAAAATGCCAATACCCAGTTGCCATCTAGGGGTCATCTGGATTTTTGCAATCTACAAAATAGGCTGAATAGGGATTTAAGCCTGAGATTCTCCCATTCACTGATTTCAAATCTCTCTGGGATTGTTGTTTTTTTACCTAGAGAAAAAAGACTGGGGGTGACATGATAGCAGTATTCCAGTACTGCCACAAATAAGGGGGGGGGGGGCAACTTATTTTCCAAAGCACCAAGGCAGGAAACAATGGATGGAGACTAATCAAGGAGAGAAACATTAAGGAATTAAGGAGAAATTTCCTGATAGAACAATTAACCAGTGGAACAGCTTGCCTTCAGAAGTTGTGGATAGTCCATCACTGGAGGTTTTTAAAGAAGAGACTGAACAGTCACTTGTCTGAAATGGTATAGGGTCTCCTGCTTGAGGGAAGGAGTTGGACTAGAAGACCTCCAAGGTCCCTTCCAGCTCTACTCTACTCTACTCTACTCTACTCTACTCTACTCTACTCTACTCTACTCTACTCTACTCTACTCTACACTATGTTATTTTATTCTTCTCTTCTCTTCTATTCCTCTGTACATCAGTTGGATATTTGATTTTTCCAATTATATTTACATTTGCACTCTGAGTCCTTTCCTTTTGCTTTCTTGCTCAAGGCATCTCTTATTTATATTTATGTGCATAAGGAACTTGGCCCTGTCTGGGACTAAAGACTAAAACTCTCAGGGTTAATTGGTTGGGTCAATTAGCTGAATTCTTGAGTTTGAGCTACACCTGACCCTCCCCTGACCCAATTTAGCAGATTGCAAAAACAGACCCCCATCTTTCTTTCTTACAATATAGATGTATTTATCATTTGCAATATGTAAACAATCGTCCTGAATTTGAGGGGTGCGAGCGAGGAGGCCAAAAGGCCTCAGGGAATGCCTCGATGGCTCTCCAGGTAGAAATTCTAAAAGGAAAGATATCTGGAAGATGCAGATAGCTTCTTAACACTAGTGTGCTCTGATTTAAAGGGGGAAAAAAGCTGCACTGAGGAAATTTTAAATTAAGATAGGATAGGGTCTCTTGGGAAAATCATGGTGAAATGACAATTTATGGGAAACTGCCTGAAGATTTACAGCAGAAATATAAAAACCCAGCACTAACAAATTCTGTCTTAATAACTAAATAATAACATGGGAGGGATTTCCATTGAGTTGCACACCAATATTAGGGATACAGGAGAGTCACTTTGGTACAGCTTGAACCATTTTTGGTCACCGCATTATAAAAAAGATGTTGAGACTCTGGAAAGAGTGCAGAGAAGAGCAACACAGATGATTAGGGGTGGCTAAAACAAATGAAGAACACTTGCAGGAATTGGGTACATCTAGTCTAGTGGAAAAAAAAGGTCTAGGGTGACATGATAGCAGTGTTCCAATATTTGTGGTGCTGCCACAAAGAACAGGAGGTCAACCTATTTTCAAAAGCATAGAAAGGCAAGACAAGAAGCAATGGATGGAAATCAAGGAGAGAAGCAAACTAGAACTAAGGAGAAATTTCCTAACAGTGAGAACAATTAACCAGTGGAACACCTTGCCTTCAGATGTTGTGGATGTACCATCACTGGAGGCTTTTAAGAAGAGAGTGGATAGCCATTTGTCCAAAATGCTATAGGCTCTCCTGTTTCAGCAGGGGGTTGATCTAGAAGACCTCCAAGGTCCCTTCCAACTCTGTTATTCTGTTATTTGGTGGTTAAAAGCACCAAGCTAAAAACCTGAGAGACTGTGAGTTCTAATTCTGCACAAAGCCAGGTGACTGACCTTGGGCCAGTCACACTTTCTTAGCCCTAGGAAGCAGGCAATGACAAAATCTTCTGAAAAACTTTGCGAAGAAAATTACAGAAACTTGTCCTGGGAGTCTCTGAAAATCAGACTGTCAGCGTTCCTAGTACCATGTAGAATTAAATCAGAGTCCAAGGCAATACAATCCTTTTGGTTCCAATTTAATAAAGCAGACATCTTAGGCACATCTGTGTTAATCCCAATACTGGAAATGACATCAGAATTCCACCCAGTTAAAAGTTCATGATCTTGTCCCCAAAACTACAATCCAACACATGGTCCAATCTTCTTCTTCCACGCTGGCATCCACACCCAGCTGCTTCCGGTCAGGTGTCAAAAGTACAGAGACAAAGGATGACCTTGGCTTCTAGTAAAGAATGAAAACAATGCATTCCACAATCTCACTCCTGTCTATTCCCCCCTCCCATCAACTATACTAAAGAAACAGCATAATGAAATAAGAGAAAGTGTGGCAGGCCAAAATTCTAAAAGGAATATAATTGCAGGCCTGACACGGACACAATTTATTAAAAGAAGAAGAAAAAATAGGAGCACATAAATAATCTGCTACTGCTACAAAAGATCAGTGGTGGTGCCAAAGATTCTTCTTTGAGATTTTTTCCCAAACAATCAATATTGATCTCATTCAGTAAACCCTGAAAAAAAGTTGATAGCAGCAATTTCCCTTAGCACTTAGACTTATATATCACTTCATAGTGCTTTGCAGCCCCTCTAAGCAGTTTACAGAGTCAGCCTCTTGCCCCCAACAATCTGGCTCCTTATTTTACCCACCTTGGAAGGATGTAAGGCTGAGTCCACCTTGAGCCAGTGAGATTTGATCTGCTAAACTGCTGACAGCCCTTGATCAGCAGAAGCAGCCTGCAGTACTGCATTCTAACCACTGTGCCAACACGGCTGAGATGGTCTCTCTCAGAAGATGTCTGTTTGGAAAAAATCCCAAATTCCATGTCTATGGAAATTTTCAATCATCCAGGTCATGCTTGTCCCGAAGGTGCTTTTCCAAAAGGCAACTGGACTTTCTTGATTTCCCCACCCCCTTGAAAACCTCTCAATTCATAAAATCTGCAGGGAGGGCCAGCAGAGGTATGTGTGAAAACTTAAAAAGCCATTGTCATTTCCACAGTACTAATCCAAATAATCAAAAGGATGTAATTCTTTGGACTTATTCATAATTTGCACCATGACATAGTTTGCTTAATCCTGGTTTGTTGATCCACTACATACATACAACCAGAAGTAGCAGGTAACAACCAGAGCTGGTATTCAGCTGGTTCAGCCGAGGTGGCGCAGTGGTTAGGGTGCAGTTCTGCAGGCCACTTCAGCTGACTGTTATCTGCAGTTCAGCGGTTCTAATCTCACCGGCTCAAGGTTGACTCAGCCTTCCATCCTTCCGAGGTGGGTGAAATGAGGACCCAGACTGTGGGGGGCGATATGCTGACTCTGTAAACCGCTTAGAGAGGGCTGAAAGCCCTATGAAGCGGTATATAAGTCTAACTGCTATTGCTATTGCTATTCTCTCCGGTTTGGGTGAACTGGTAGCAGCGGCTGAGAGGGAGGCTCTGCCCGCCCGCCCTGATATAATGCGCAAGCACTACGCATGTGCAGAAGGTGCACTCTCACATTTGCGAACCGGTAGGGAATATATGTGGATCCCACTGCTAGTATCAACCACTCTTCTAAGTTGCCATACAATTGCCATACAATTGTCAATGTAATAGAAATGTGAAGTAACTATATATAGTCTACTTAAATTAACCTAAATTACATTTATATTCAAAATGAAAGAACATTTAGTTTTTGCCATGTTCATTTCTTTAGTGCTAAGCAACATCTTTTGTGGTGTGGCTTTGCCAGAAGACTCAAAATATCAGCAGCAGAAAAAGAAGAAGAGAATAAGGAAGATGGCCTTATGGAGATCCAGAGAGTTGTTAAGTGTCTGGTTTTATGTCCTTACATCCAGTGGAGGGATTCAACCAGTGTAACAACTGGTTCACTGAGTGTGCGCGCCAAACGCACGCTTTGCACAAACGTGGTGCATTTGAAAATAGCTCTAATACTTACCTTTTACTGTAGCCCTGGTGAGGCATGGTAATCTGCTCTGCCGCGCCTATCAGCTGGGTTTCAAACAAAGGAAATATAGGACAGACTAGCGCAGGGGCAGGTGGGCGGGGCCAACTGATTGTCAGAACTCTTGGTTCACCCAAACTGGTCCGAAGTGGCTGAATCCCACTCCTGCTTGAATCTAGATGTTTTAGGTGGAGGTTATTAAGAAGACATTAGACAGCCATTTATCTGAAATGGTATAGGGTCTTCTGCTGGAGCAGGGGTTTGGACAAGAAGACCTCCAAACTCTGTTATTCTGTTTTTGGCTGTGTTATAGAACGTCATCAAAGTTAAGTAACGGTAAAGGTTCCCCTTGCACATACTGTATGTGCTAGTCGTTCCCGACTCTAGGGGGGCAATGCTTATTTCTGTTTCAAAGCCGAAGAGCCAGCGCTGTCCAAAGACACCTCCGTGGTCCTGTGGCTGGCATGACTAA